>NC_058091.1:295793787-296096818 GCF_020171115.1 Neogale vison
AGCCATGGTCCCACCGTGCATTTCATACAACTATTACTAGAACTTCTTTTCAGAAGGATTTATCTACAATCAATATCCTTCTTATTGTGCCATTTCCAGAAGTCCTAAAGAGACTTCTCTCCTGAAATGGGGTTTGATTCTCTCATGTTTTACTCTCTCTCTAACAGTTGTACAGTGTACAGCAGCGGATCTAACAGGTGGACTGTGTAGTTCTTACGATGTGGCTATGGTCATAGTTATTTTTGGACATTGCTGGGGAAGGTGAAAATCCCTCAAATGCATTATCAAATAAAAAACAGGGTTGCAGATACTTCGAATTATACTTGAAATCATTCTCTTTCTTAAAAAGTACATGGTAGGACATCGGTTATTAGATATTTTTCAATTACTGTTTTTGAAAGATTAGTTTACAAACTCAGAGACACAGATAAAAATTCATCATTATCAATGATATATGTGATCTGGATTCCTTCCCTTCATTTTCTTAAACTCGGAATTTTGGTATTGAATTGAAAGAGGTAGTCGTGAATTCTGCAGGGGCTATGCCCCAAATCTCTTTTGAGCAACAGCAATCTCCATGTGATATATATTTTCTACAGATGGTTTACAGGTTAGGGACGTGCTGTGACCTCTTTCCCAATCGCAAAGAGATTAAGCAGAGCTGATTAACCGAGCCTAAAACACTGGGTTATTTTCTCCTGGGGGGGGTCTCTGACAAAGCCCTCCCTTCTGAATCCTCCCACTTCATTCGCTTGCAAATCACTGTGCCTGAAGAGGTCTTACTCCCCCAGCCCCAACCCTCCAGCCCTGCAGCGCCATCAGCGGCAATATCTTCCTACGTGAGGGACGTCTCTTATTAATCAGAAACGCTGAATGGAAACCAATCAGACAGAGAGTTTCTTTGGCTTCAGCTTCCTGCCTGTCTGAGTTAAAAGTGATGCTCGAAGAGGGAGGCACGCTGAGATGCATGAAGCTTCAGCTGTGAAGATACTATAAAAAGAGAAGAGTAGGAATGAGACAGAAGCAACACCGGAATGGTCAGCGCTGAGCAGGGCTAAACTCCGTTCCGCTGCTAAACAAGGTAAATGCTATTTACTTTACCTGACAATATAAGCTATTCAGTTTTGCTTTCTTAAAATGAAGTAGTACAAATACTGCTTTTCTCCTGGTTGCTTTATTTTGTACTCTGTCTCTCTCTTTCTCTCTCTCTTCCTTCCCTCAACGTTTTTTTGGAAGCAGGTAAGAATGCATTTTGTAGTATTTGAATAAGATATTAAGATGCTCACTGAGAAAACTTGCAATGCTTGCTTCATATTTTACTTTTACAAAACTGATACCTATCAAAGCTCTTTTCATAGTGCTCAAATTTGCATATGGAGGATTATTATAAAAATAAAACTAAACTTCGCATTGTGTTAGTTGATTTTGGGGGATCTTGAAGTACTCACATATTAATGTATACATGGATGCTATTATTATATTAATTCAAATGGCCTCCTGGTTTTTTGATAACTTTTGCTTATAAAATTTGAGTCATAACTGTCAAAAATAAAGGCATCTTTATTCATAATTTAATAAGAAATGGTTTCCTTATTTTTCATATTAAAATAAGACAATATAGAAATAGTACAAAGAACGCATGGACAGATGGACATAGGCTGTCCGGATTAAAGTGATCACTATACCTAGCTAAGATTTCTTCACATATTTGTGGTTCTTACTCAAGTCAACATTCTGAATGTGTACCTCTGTTGGCTATAATTGCTCTCCATTATCACAGGCAAATGTATCTTAATGTAGTAAAGACTGGATGAAAACCACAGGAGGGAGAACTCCAAAGGCAAAATTGTCATGTTTTTCTGAAATGACATGGAAAATGCAATGATTTGATGAAGCAGTGTTTTATTTTTCTTTGCATACTCAACATAACCATTCACATCAATTAAATTTTTAAGCACACCAATCTCAAAAAAGGCAAGATTAATTTTAACTATAAGATTGCCAGTATTTTATACTTTTTACTTAGATACTGTTAACAGTGTGTGTTCTCAGAATCTACTTTGAATACCAATGGTGCACTAAAAGAAAAGTGATCACCTGTAGTAGATAAGTTCACATTTATTTGTATGATCAACTTTTGATAAGAATGTAGTGGCTTATAGATTTGAGGAGAAGCTGGAGGTCTTTTCTGAAGATATATTATTTTCTGTTATAGATCTCTGAGATTACTAATACAGATTTTTTTCACAAGGGTTTTGTAATATATGTAGCATGAAAAAAAACAAATGATTTTGTGACAGCAAAGAGTGACAACTTTTATGACAGGAGGAAATCTTCATTTGCCTCTTAATCTATGGAATAAGAAGAGTTACCCATCTTCAGCCACAGCTGACTAAGAATGAATTTGATCATTTGATGCCCTTAAGTTAAAAAGAAATGTGTATAAAATCTACTGCATTGAGTGGTGGCTAAATCCTATTTTCAGATTCAGACACTGTCTCATTGCCTAGGCAATGCTATGTCTCATGTAGAATACATTTGTGTAACTATGAATATGCTTAATCCAGGTTTGAATGGTGGGTCTTTTAAAAGATCAGGAAAATGAAATAACATGCAATTTCAGCACGTAACAGCAAAGAACTTAGGCATAACATGAACAGCACATGTTTGTGATCTTGTCCTCAAACATATTATGAATTCAACTGAAGTTTTCCTAAAGAGAGAGTACAAACTAATTATATCTCCTTAATAGATGTCTACTAAGATGCTAAAATACTGTCATCTCTGTATTTGTTTGTTTTGAAACATGAGAAAATGCAAGGTAAAGTGCATGATATGAGCAAATCTAATTCTGGAAATAATGAAGAGAAAAATGCCTTACAGGAAGCAGATAGTAGTCTCAATTTAAAAGTAATTCACTAACTTTACGTCAGATTGGGTAAGACTAATAAAGAAAGTCATATCAGATAATATTTTCTGGGATGAAAAAATATGATTTTTCCCTTTATTACACTAGGTGATAGCTTTTTAAAACAATTTTGAAATGATCTGCATAATCATTTACCATTATTGTATTCATTGCATATTTGAAGTAAAGATGTCTTATACCACTGCCTGTGTGCAGCAAGACCACAGTATTAAAGTTGGCTTTGAAATGATGTCTTTAAATGTTGTGCTGCTTGACTTGACAAATTGTGTGCCGGATCAGAAGCCCTTCTGAATGTCACCTTCCATGAAAAGATTTCATTTGGTATTTTCCTGCGACCCCTGTACATACAAAGTTTAGCCAGTAGAGTGTCCCTTCTATGGTGCATTCACCAAATGGGATTCAAAAAAACAATAACTGGAGACTATTTTTTTTCCCCACTGGCTTACTTCTCTTTAGACAGTAGTAGTGATTTGAAGCAGATACGCATTTTCTACAATATTTGCACAATGTATAGGTATAGTTAATCAGAATGCTTTGGACAATGCTTGAAATTATATAACATAAAATACATGAGTAATATGGCAATATACTGTAGCAAGAAAGTATAAATTTACATTTAAGTTAATTTAAAGAATGCATGTGAATATGTTATGAATAAACATTGATTGTAATTTGTTCTCTATGAACGTGAACAGCCTACATGGATAATTACTTACCATTAATACAGATGTTTCAATGTGATGGATCATTAGTTTGCTATATTCTTTAAGACTAATTTTGTTCTGCAAATGGAAATTTAAATCTAAAGTATAAATAAATCTAACATTTGAAAAAACAGAATGTGGTACTTTACAAAATGTCCAATATGATGTTTTAAGTATTTATACTTATGACTTCAAGGATATATGTGTGTATATAAATAGATAGATATAGATATAGATATTCAAAATATATATATGTATATATGTATATATAGATATATATTCTATATATGTATATATAAATATTCAAAATATTTATATATATCTCATTATATTTATATTACCATATTATATATATCAAATCAATAGTAATATTAACTGTAGAGTAAGTTTGGTTTATTGTATTTATTGTGAGGTATTTTATTATAAAAAGCCTAGTTAAGATCTTGGGTATTTACTTCTTAAATTATCTACTTAATTAAAATTAAGCTTTCTTTTTAAAAAAAATTTATTTAAGCTTTCTTAAGAAAGAAGACAGGATGTGAAATAGGATCAAAAAGACATTGGTTTTAATTGGCTTTGTCTTTACCTGATGCTAATTAATAGTCATTTTTCATTGTAGAACATAAGATATATTTCCTAAGATAAAGCAATTTAGTTCATTGTATCTTTCATATTTGTTTCCAGATATGAGTTGTGACTTAAAATATGTCTCCCCAAAGTCTTTTAATACCCATGACATTGTATTTAGGTTTTTAAATAAAATTCTAGAACTTTAGAAAAGGGATTTTAACCACCTTCAACTCTGATGTTACACAAGAAAATGGAGGTTTAGAAAGGTAAGGTTATATATCCAGAGTTGTCAAATCATATATGAAAAATTGGCAACATTGTGTGAAAATATATAATGTTGAATCATGCAAATCATATTAGGTGTACACACAAACACACATACATACACACAGTGGTTAGCTGAAAACAACGTCTCCCGGATTGTTTTAAACATTCTGAAAAAGTTTTTCTCTTTTGACTCACTTTGAATTCCTTAGCCTGGAACCAATAATATCCTTATCATTAAAACATAGTAGGAAATGCAGAGTGAGGAGAGTGTCTTTACGCACTTACACATTTCCATAGCAGTCCTAATATGTTAATGCACTTATCCCTACATTTAGCACTAGTAAGAGATGGTCTTACAGCCACATTAAGAATGCAAAGTGCCTGAATAAAAATCACGCTGATCTCTGGAGCCTCACCAAGATATTTTGTATTAGCACTACCAAGAAACACCTCCCAAAACATAAAAGTCATGATAATGGATCTTACTGCTTATGAAGGGAAAATGGAAACCTCATAAAGTGTTGTTTTTGTTGCTGTGAGGTATGTATGTGCATATGGGTAGGAGAGAAAGAGACAGAGAGAGAGAGACAGAGAGGGAGAGGGAGACACACACCCATACAGAGGGAAAAAAAAGGAGATTTGTTTTTAAGAGGAAAGGTAGGGAAAAGGAGAAGACATGAATATTTCCTTAAGTAACATGCAGGGGTTTTCCTTTTGTTCCTTGTCTGTGCTTTTGGATTACTTTGCCAAATTATAAATCAGTGGCAGCAGAAATGAGTGCTCTTGTATTCTCTACTTCTCTTCAAGAATAAGATAAGTCTTGGTCTTTTGAATTGATCAAAGAAACACCAGAGTGCACGACTGTTTCATAAGTCTGAATTAAAAAGCTTGTCTTTCCTATCATTTCTTGAGATTAGCCTTATAGTTGTGAAGAGCATGGATGATTTCATAATTTTTTTCCTCTAAACACTTACTCAACTTATAATGGGAACGGCAATGACTAATAGTTATTATTTGATTTTTGAGTTTAAAGATGAATGTGTTCCTAAATGTATTTAAGAAATAGATATACCTGACAATTTATATTAGAATATACTAAGCTTACTATACTTTATTACTAATTAAGTATCCAATGCATAATGAACTTTTTCCCTTAGTTACTGAAACCCAATCTTAAGAAAGTCCTAACAAGAAATATTCACAAGAAGCCAGTATAACAAGGGAGATGACAACACATATAACAATGTGTCGTCTAAGCAAATAAACACCAACAATCACTTCCTGGGACAAAAGACATCATGTGAAATATTCCACTTTAATAAAACTGGGACAATTGAACCTGAAAGTTTCCAAAGGGAGTTTTCCCCCAGACAATCAAGTAACTTCTTCATCATCTATTTTTTTTTCACTAAAGCAGGTTACTGTAATAATTAATGTAGTTGCCAGAAATATTTTTTAAAAATATCCACTTCTATGTGTTATAAATACTTCAAAGTACAGAAAATGTACCATGAATTCAAGAAATTCAAATCTCTTTTTCACTGTAATGGTAATTAAGTCACAGATGAAACATCTGAGGAAACTTATAAGTTGAATTACAAAGTAACATCTATATATCTGTATCTTCTTATATCTGTGTTCTCATTCATAATTCTGTGTACCTGTATCTGTAGGTATCTCCATGTACATGTATGTTTATATGTTTGTGTGTGTAGACTCAAAAATATGTGGAAAATAGAAAGGGAAAATAATTACTTCAATGTATAAATCAATTATTAAATTTTTAAGATGGTATAACATTATATACTAAAAAGTTCTTTTGTCAGATAATTATAGATACGATATTATGAAGTAGTAAAGTAGCAATTATCTATATATTTCTTAATTTTGGAAAAAGTAAACCTCAGTTGTAGTCCATGCGTTATGGCTGATTCGGATAAGTTTTGAATAGGGACTATTAGACTTTCATTTCTTAAAACTGTAAGCAGAAATAATTGTTCTCCATTCAATGTCCACAACTCTTGAAGACCTCATAAAATATAACCTCTTTACCCACTCTTATGATGGGAGGAAAAGTGTTATATAAAGTAGGAATTATATTGCTATCTCAAAACATATTGGTAAAAGTTAGATTATTATAACTGTCAGAAAATGAAATCCTTATTATTTTTCATTTGTTATCTATAGTACAAAGGAAGGACAGTTAAATGGTAAAATTTTATAGGAATTACTTGGCCATTTTCCTTACCTGAGGATTAGATAAATAGGCATTTTAGAATTATTATATTATTCGGTAAATTATTTGCTTAATGCTTTATATCAATTGCTTTATATTAAAAATGTATACTAAGACTAAATATCATTTCCTTATATCTAATAAGATATATGCCATACTTAATACAAAAGTCAAGGATAAATGTTTGTATTATGGTCACTCCTTCGAGATTAATGTTATAACCTATTAGCACATTATAAATCAACTACATATGCATGTACTGAGCAGGGATTAGACTAGGTTTAACTATCAGAAGAGAGAATATTTTTCCTTCTTTCCCAAATCTTGCCCCTCTTGATAATGTGATATTTTACTTAGATTCAATTCTGTTATGTTTTTAAACATAAGGTTCAGATTTGTATTTCTGACAATACTTACATTCTTCCAAAGATTAAATAATGCACTATTATAATAACATGTATGGTTATGTATGCAAATCATATTTGTCTGACTTTTATGTTTAGCTTAGAACTGAGATCTCTGATATAATCATTTACAATGAAGAATGTTGTTATCAAACCTACAATAAATATACTTTTCCTTACAATTAAAATTAATTTTGGTTAGCTTAAAATAACCAGTTCTATTAAAATAGAAACTGTGATTATTAATAACAAACATCCTTTTTAATATGTGTTATTTTACACAATAAAATGAAGAGTTTTTATCAGTACTGTCTATATATATTTATCTCTATATATCTATAAAGATATATAGATATGTATGATGTATCTCAGCTTCACTACTTTGGACTTTAAACCCATGTTAAATTTCATTTTCAATATCTAAATATAGAATGCTATTTAAGTAGGAAGAAATCTCTAACTTTGGAAATATTTTGTGATTTTTGAAAATTAAAAGAATTGTTCTGCTAGATTAAAAAAATAGGTATATATCAGGAAACTACTTGAAGCTATAATTATTTACACCCAAAGATGAATATCAAAACAAATGGAGTCCAAATGATAGAATGGAGTCTAGGAAGGGGTGGGATTCCATCACAGAGACAGCAGTAGAGTCACACAGCAATGTGAATTTACTAGTGATGACTCATGGGTGTCTGACATCTCCCCAGACCTATGCTGCTTTTAGGCTTTCTGCTTAACAAATGAAGCATCGCCTATGGAATCACCAAACTTTTATTTAAACCACCTTTTATTAAATCATGGACACTTTACTTAATGAAAGAGTTCAGATTCTTCTCCATTATACCCAAGACTGAATTGTGTTTATGGAAGTGAGTTTTAAATGTATTCAGGGAGGAACAAAATGTTACTTCAGAATAAAACTGTCCCTGGTATTTGTCTTGCATTTATTTCGTTCACCATATTTATAAGTTGTACTCTTCTGAAATTAAAAGAAAATGTAGGTAAGCAGCCCATAGAAAAGAATGTGAGGAAATTTTACCTGGAATGAAAATTTTATCTGGATTATGGGTTTGGACAAACACATCTCTAACTATTTATAAACAGTATTTTGTTCTATAAAATATGGATTTGAAAGCAGATTTTAGAAAATAAGTAGCCTTAAATTATAAAATTCTATACATATTCAATATACTTTCTACTAATTCAATACTTTCTACTAATAAGAGATGTCTTATAAGCCTTGTAAGCCTATAAAATGTCATATATATAGAGATATAGATATATCTTATTAAAACTGCAGTTGTAGATAGTTTTCTAGATGTAATTATGTGATGTTTTTATTATTTTGTATTCCTTGAATTTGGCTTCTGTCATCTCAAACTCATATGATAATTGCTCTTCAATTATCTCCTTTAGGAGAAAAATTTAAAGTATTAACAAATCAATCTGCTACAATTGGTGTATTTTCAACCAATTTAGTATTTGGAAAGTAAGCATATGTTAAGATTACAGAAGGGATTCTTAGTATTTAGTATGTGATTAAAAATTCTAAACATATATAATAATAAAAGGTATCAAATGTTATACTAGTATAGAACTATTAATGTATATATGATAAACCAATTAAGTTACTCTTTCTAATATGCTTGGTGACATGTTTTATGTTCAAAGTGTAACATGTATTTTCTCCTTTAATTATAATCATGGGGAAAGATATTACTCATACCCATTTTCTTTTATCCTTTCTCTTATGCTTCAATTTTAAATCATTTGGTGCTAACGCAGACTTTACTTAAGCTGTGCATTGTCCACTGCCTTCTACCAAATTAAGTAAAAATTTATGGTGACTCACAGAAAGCAGATTGTTTTTTTCCACGCAATGAACATGATGATTTATTTCTTTTGCTGTTTTTATTTTTTAAGGATTCTATTTATTTATTTGACAGACAGAGATCACAAGTAGGTGGAGAGGCAGACAGAGGCGATTGGTGGGGGGTGGGGAGCAGAAAGGCAGGCAGAGGCTGCTAGAGGGGGGAGAGCAGGTTCCCTTCTGAGCAGAGAGCCCCATGTAGAGCTGGATAACAGGACCCTGGGATCATGTCCTGAGCTGAAACCAGAGTCTTTAACCCACTGAGCCACCCAGGCGCCCCTCTTTTGCTGTTTTTAACTAATGCGTGCTTTCTTACCCTCACTGCAACTTCAGCTTTGCTGCTATTTCCATTTCCACATTTACTGCTTTGCTTCTTTCCCCTTATCATTATTCCCCACCCCCACTCCACTTCTATTTTGAAGACAGAATATATTTAACTACAGGTGCCTATCTTCCTTAACTTGGCTTGCATTGTGGGAGATGATTCAGTGAACTGTGACAGAAAAGTAGCTTTTCCAACATGAGAAACTCCCTAGATGTGGAGCTAATAAAAATTGGTCAATATATTCTAGGATGATTTTAGAAATTCTTCTCCATTCCACCTCTCTCCTACTTTCACTTTCTAATTGACTGGAAGTGGGTCTTACAAGAAGTGAAGTAGTACCAAGATCACAATTCATTAAGAGATGAGTAGAACAAGGAGAATTACTGCTACTGACAAGAGGGTTTGACTGTAAGTCTGGGAATATAGCCCTGCTATTTCCCTCCAAATAAGGAATTTGGAGAATTGTTAAGAAAAACTGGGGCTGGAAAACCTAAAGCTATCCTTATATACTGGAGTTTCATAAGGTATGTGTGTGTGAGGAGACAAACTGGAAATTTATTTTGATATTGACTGTTTGGCCTCAGAAGTCCCACAACTGAAGCATACAAACTTTTCACATTAAGAAGCTGATCTCTGGGGCGCCTGGGTGGCTCAGTGGGTTAAGCCGCTGCCTTCGGCTCAGGTCATGATCTCAGGGTCCTGGGATTGAGCCCCGCATCGGGCTCTCTGCTCAGCAGGGAGCCTGCTTCCCCCCCCCCCCGTCTCTCTGCCTGCCTCTGCCTACTTGTGATCTCTCTTTCTCTCTCTCTCTCTGTCAAATAAATAAATAAAATCTTAAAAAAAAAAAAAGAAGCTGATCTCTGTCCCATTCCCATGTAGTAGAAATGACAGTTCATCCTACAGTTTGCAGGTGTCAGTGGAAGCGATGCATTTCATCATGTTAGTATAATAATGTAGTATCCTAAATATGTATAGTCTGTTCAGAATCCTATATGCACCTTTTGTTCTTTTCTTTTAAACTCACCATCAGGAGAAAGACCTTTGGATTATTTGCAATAATTAATTCACCCACTGGATGATTATTTCATTTTCTTACCTTTGAATTATTCATTATTGAATACCTGCTCAACCGCCTGGCTCTGTGCTATGGGAAACGTGTGCTGGGGAGAACTTCTCATGGAAGCCACCGTTGTTTCCAAACAACTTCCCTTGTTGGAGATTGTCTTCTTGCCATACGTGACAAAATTTATCTGCTTGTAACTTCACTTTTTATTTTTGTCTTAGCGTCGCCTATATAGTTTGGAATCTTTAATCCACTGCTATCTAATAGCATTAAACTCATAAAAAAAAAATCTCTGTCAATCCTGTGCCTGCCTTTCAAGTATAAATGTCCCTCATTACTTCAGTTCTAAAATAAGGAACGTTTTACAGATTGCTCTATCATTCCAGTCACCCTGTGTGAAATGATTTCTTGTTTGATATTGTCTCAAAAACTGAAATAAAAAATCCTAATGTGAAATAGAGAGCTCACAGTAACTGGGACCAAAACTCCCTTTTAAAAGAAGTTTAAATTAATTTAAGTTAATTTAAGACCAGTTTTATCCTTCCTCCCTACTTCCATTAGACATACACAGAAAAAAATTCTTTATGACTTGTAATTATTTCTTATAAGGTTTTTTCCAGATTCTTAGAGATATAACCCTTGTCACATCTTACATTGGTCTCTTCCTGTCCAGTCCTTGGGGCACTTTTCCTGTAAGAACCTTAGTATCTCTTTGCTGTATTATTTTAATAACTTTTTAATTGCTCACTTAGCTAACAGTTTCCTTAACAACGGATACTTTCCACAAAGTATAATAAATTAAGAATATGCTCAAGTAACCCTCTCTCCTGTTACCCCCAGTCCATACCCCATCACATCTGGATATAAATCAATACTCCTTAGCCTTGAATCCCAGTTCTTCAGCAGCTGGTTTATCTTATATTTTAACTTTTTCTGCTAAATTTAGAGTCTTAAAAATATAGTCACAGCCTTCAAGCCCAAAGTTTAGGTCTCAAATGATTGAAACTATTCTGAATCTTTACAGAAATATTATACTTGTGATTTAATGAGTTCCCTGGAAAACAGTCCAAAGCATTCATGATATTCATGGAATTTTCATATCATCCCCAAAAAGATGTGGACTGCTTAGGTCCATAAATGAAAATATCAATATTTAATAATATCACTGTATTGGAATCAGAGTTAAAAACTCAGTAGACTGGTGATGTGAGCAGACAAAGAGCTTCTTCTCTGCTCCATTTATTTGTTCTGTTTTGTGGGTAGCTTATCTTCATTTCTGGATGCAAATCGTCTCATAAATAAAATGCAATAAACAAAAAAGTTTAGATAGGTAATATTTTATGATTGGAGAGGGCAAGAAGAGTCCTGGGGTCAGACATCCAAAGTATATGAGTTTGAGAAAGTCTTTTAATGCCTCAGAGCTCTAGGAGATTCCTGTGTTAAATTAAGATATTAGCAGTATGTACATTATAATGTAATGTAAAGGAATTATATACATTACATTAGTAATAATGTATGAGGAAACATGATTATTCCTAGAATAACTTCTGTTATTACTATTATATTATTAAGAAAGTTATTCTTCAGGTTCACTGTATTCAGGTAAAGACTACTGGGACTGTCCATATAAAAAAAGCACAAAAGGGACGCATGGATGGCTCAGTCATTTAAGGGTCTGCCTTCAGCTCAGGTCATGATCTCAGGGTCCTGGTTCAAGTCCCACATTGGAATTCTTGCTCAGTGGGGAGCCTGCTTCTCCCTCTGCCTTCTGCTCCCCCTGCTTGTGCCCTCTCTTTACCTGGTAAATAAATACAAAAAAAATCTTTGGGAAAAAAAGAAAAGAAAAGCACAAGAGACCTAGCTTAATTTGATGAGTAATTTCTTTGTTCTTGAAAATTAGGTAAGATATATCTAGAGGTCAGTTACAACATCATGAATGTACATGGTCACATATATCATATGACTCCTTAAGTTGACATAACATGCAATTAAATATTTTGTGTTGTAAATTTATACATATTAAAATTAATATAGAATATTTACTATAATAAATAGAATACTAGAAGGTCTATTGCTTGATGTTGGAATGAGTATATTACACTTGGATCTTGAGACATGAGTGAGTTATAAAAGTCTTTTAGATATAAGTAACATTTGGTAAATCATTAATGATAATAAAATTTCATAGTGTCTCATATCATCAATTTTTTTTTTTCATCACATGTTTTAATGCCAGGTATTTAACTTTTCTTTTTCTAGCATTTTTATGGTTTCTCCCTTTTATTCATTGAATTATGATGAGTATAAAGTGAATGACATTCTTGACCTTAAAATGAATACAGTTTATAAAGGTGGTTTATTTGTATAAGAATTTTACTCTGGTGTAAGGAAAAAAAAAAAAAAGAGCTCAAACAAAAATAGTGGCAATGATGGTAATGATTACATGTTTGTGAATAACATTCATTAATAATAACTTGAAAGTTATTTTTGTGGTGAATGCTAACAATTTGATAGTTTATCCATAATCTCTGTAAAATAGAGTTAATGTCATTTGAAACATAGAAACCATTTTAAGTTATATTATTTAGTAAATTTGTTCTCTAATCAGGTATGGATGCCAAATATTTATTCAACCTTTACTATCACCAGCATTTTCTGGGTGCTGAGGTTATAGCAGTAAACATGATACAAAAAGAGATTCTAATCACAAGAACTTACTCTCCAGAGGAGTGATACAAATAATAAATAGGATAAATATGGTATTGATAAATGCTAAGAAGAAAGGTCATGTGATGGAGAGTTACTGAAGGGGTAGATGGAATAGGGTGTATGAGAGAAGTTTTTTTTTTTTGAAAAAGTGAAATTTGAATTGATTTTGAATGGAGAAAAGGAAATATTATGAGAAAAATTATTTTAGGTAGAAAAATGGCAGACTCAAAAGTCTAGAATGTTAACAAATTTTGCTAATTTTATAATATAATCTGAATTATAACTTTAATTTTAATATATAAACATTACATTGTTATATTTTGCCTATTTAGATACTTATAATAAGAATGTGAACTGCACATTTTCCGGTTTTCATAGTAATGTTGTTTTAACAATAACTTGCATTCTTTTCTTTTTACTTCATTAAATACTTAGTTCCAATATAATATATATATATATATTTTATGTATACAAAGTTAGACTTTCATTAAATGTTACTATTTATATAGTAGTGGGAATTTCAGACAGCTGCAGTAGAATATTTAAATATTAACTATGAATATTCAAATTATTAAGTTCTCTAGTTTCTCCCATTATAAATAGAAGATTCAGGCTGAGGCAGGGAGGAATATCTAATTGTGAGGAAAGCTAATATGCCTGTATATATCTTTGTATATTTCTATATTATCATGTATAGTGAAAAGGGACAGTCTTACAACTCTTTCCTCCCATCCCCCCAAAAAAGAAATCCATAATAGGATTGATCCTCCTTTATCCTGAATTTTGAGGGAGAATCTCCTTTTCAAAGAATGAGAAATAGCAGAATCTGTCCTAGAATTTTCTCAAATGTCTTTAGATGTGGATTTCTTCCTATCTGTGTGATTTTTATCTTAGACATGATTTTCATACTTCTAATATAGTTTCCAAAAGAAAGAATCTAATTATGTGACTCAAATTCTTCTCTACTTCTGAGGATCTGCTTTCTGTAGGTTCTGTTTCCATCACTTTGTCTGTTAGGTCATGTCTACCTTTATTTTCTAGTGCTTTTCTGGCTTCTCTTTCTTTTTTTTACTGATTTCTTCTCTTCAACAATCTCAAGTTAAATTTTCTGAAATAACTGTATTAAACCAAATTTTATTTCTTTGTAACAGAGCCCTAGACAGTCTTTTGATTAGTTTTCAGTATCTTCCTCACCATATCTAAGTTAGATGACCCCTTCATTTTCTCTTGGGTCCTGGATATATCCATCTACTGAAAAAGTGACCTTTAATCTCACAAAGAGTGGCTGGACACCCATCTTTAAAAGGACCCATGAGGACATCTGGGTGACGCAGTCAGTTAAGAGTCTGGGTTGTGGTTTCTGCTCCGGTTGTGATCGCAGGGTCAGGGGATCAGCCTCAGGAAGGGCTCTGTGCTCACTGCAGACTCCACCAAAGACTCTCCCTCTCTCTCTGCCCTCCCCCTCCTCTCTCTCTCTCTCTCTCAAATAAATAAATATTTTTTAAAAAATAAAAGGACCTGTGGACATGGTATTCAATATATATGAAGGGGTCTATAGCATTTGCACAAAGTAAACAATTATAATGACAACATTCTCTCCCCAAGTGAAGTGTAGATAATATGCTTCTCATCCTACATAATAGTGTTCATTTGTCTGAAATGTATTTTATAGTTGTAAAATAAAAAAAGAAATATGGCAATTTGGAGTCTTAAGATGGTATCATAAAAATTTGTTGGTGGTTTTCCATGAGGAAACAACGTGTTATGGGTGAACCATGTTTTGCTAAATTATTCCTTTAGTACATTTTACATTGCTTAATTATGAAACTGATTGATATGCCACATTGGAAGGTACATATATGTAACTTTTGGTCTGACCCTAATTTTATATCTCATAATTCCCTGCTTCTCTTTTTGCTAATAACCAAAATCTGCCTGACCTTCTCTTGAGTTACAGAGTTAGGGAACAAATCCCCATAGACTAGGGAAAAAATGTTTACTTAACTGTTAACTAAAATGATTAAGAATGCAGATTCTTGAACTAGAAACACCAGCTCTACCTCTTGCCTCCAGCATGGTCTCAATTAATTTACTTTATCTTCCTAAATTTCAGTTTCCTCATGTGAAAATCTGGATAATTGTATTCATTTGGATTGTTGTCAAGAATGATTATGATAATACATGCATCAAAGTGCTTATCATAGTAGCTACTTAATAGATACTAATTTTGTTTATTATGATTATTACTTGTAAGAGTAGTATATTCACAATATACTCAAACTGTCAGTTTCCAAAACTATTTTGAGAGAGTTTTACCATGGGGTGTGGGAAAAGTAATTAAACATTCTATAAATGTTTTAGGACTTTCCTTGTCTAGACTCCTAAAAGAAGTTAAAAATTAAAAATAATTAAAAATAATGAATACTGTTTTTCTGAAAATAAATAAATTGGAAAAAAAATTAAAAATAATTATACCTCCAAATAATTGATGAAAAGAAGCTTTTGGCCTATGCTAAGATTTTACTTGATTCGACAACATATTTTCTCCAAAGAAATATACACTGACTTTTAAAAATACCATATGATCAATCATGAATGCAGAGAGTAGGAGTAACAATATGAACATATTGGAAAAGTTGAAGAAATGTTAAAAATTATGTAAGCAATCACACTTTCAAAAGGCACAGGACATTAAAAAAACCACTCCCAATTATAAAAGCATGAAAAATAAGTTTGAAAATATTATGGTCTACGGCCATACCACCCTGAACGCGCCCGATCTCGTCTGATCTCGGAAGCTAAGCAGGGTCGGGCCTGGTTAGTACTTGGATGGGAAAATATTATGAAAAATTTGAGTCTTGGAAAATATTTAACTTATTTTTTTTTTTTAAGATTTTATTTGTTTGACAGACAGAGATCACAGGTAGGGAGAGAGACAGATAGAGAGAGAGGAAGGAAAGCAGGCTCCCTGCCAAGCAGAGAGCCCAATGTGGGGCTAGATCCCAGGACCCTGGAATCCCAGGACCCTGAGCCAAAGGCAGAGGCTTTAACCCACTGAGCCACGCGGGCGCCCCCGACTTTCATTATTAATAAAAATAGAGTCAAGTTGTGATAATGGTTTCTAATGATATTACATGCTATTTTAAAGTGAGAAAAAAAAACATATATTCTATAAAATGTGATCTTTCTCTTGGAAGAGAGATTTTAAATTGGGAAAAGTACGATTCAATATAACTAAGGATTAGTACAGCAAGAACTGACATTTTGTTTAATTGACTGATTTTACAGATAAGGATAGCAAAACACCAGGAAATTTGTTCAAAGTGATCCTACAGGAGAAAAAACCAAGAGTAGAATATAGGTCTCCAGGAATAGACTATGTGATTAAGATTAGCTTATCAATGGCAATCATATTTTTACAAAGTTGTTTTTGATTCATAACCCTTCACATGTAAAATACAGCATGCTAGTAAACTCGGTGGCTAAATAATGACAGCCACTTGATTCCCCTCTGTGGTTGGGCCTAAATGTCTCCACAAATCTTGCTGAAAGAATAGGATGAACCTATGGAATTGTGCATGTAGAGAAATAAAAACAGATTCGTGCCAAGCAATATGCTCTCTGTGGGCAGTAAGAGGCAGGTGACTAATTATTTCCCAAATTTTATATGGTGGAATGGCATTCCAGTCTGTTGTAATAAGCGAACAGTGGATTGGAAATAAAATGACAGAGAATGGGGGTGTACATTCATTTGTCAAGCTGGAGTTTAATTTCTTCACCTTAAAAATTATAGACTAGAAAATATCTAAGGGCTTTTTCAGTTCCAAAGTCAACAGATCTTTGCTTAAAATAATTATACTAAACTTCCAATTGTTTCTCAAACAAGTTTCCATCCTGTGGGGGGAAAATATAACATTAGAATAATGGAGACTTTGGGAGTATCCAAAGGCCTGGATATCCTGTTCTCACACCTGATCCTCTTGAACACATTTTCTGAGATGTGGATACTTCTGCGTTAGGTCTAATTGCATCTGTTCAATTAACCTTCTCCATATTGCCCAAGTGTCCTCCACTGATATCAGAATTTCCATGTATAAAAAGAATATGACTTAGAATTTAATTATTGTCCACAAATATTCAGAACTGTATTTCTTGGTCATGTCTACCCCATCGTTTTTTTTTCAAACATTCTGTCAGCCTATTCACCTATAACAATGAGTTCAAATTATCAATCACCAAAAGAAATTCAAGTTTCAGTCATGTGTTTTAAATCATTTTTTGTATGTAGATAATTCAAATAGTGTAATCTGCTCATTTGGTTGAACTTATATATATTTCTACAGTTATACAATTGTGCTATTTCTACATTATTTATATATACAAATTATTTCTATATTAAAGCAACAATTGAGTGATATTGTCCAATTTGTTAATACAACTGCTCCATCATGAGGAAAAAAAGAAAGTATGTCAGTTCACTAGTTTTATTTATTTTACTTTTTAAAAAAGATGTTGTTTAGTTATTTGACAGAAATCACAAGTAGGCAGAGAGGCAGGCAGAGAGCTAGAGAGAGGAGGAAGCCGGCTCCCTGCTGAGCAGAGAGCCCAACCTGGGGCTCAGTCCCAGGACCTGAGATCATGACCTGAGCCGAAGGCAGAGGCTTAACCCACTGAGCCACCCAGATGCCCCAGTTCACTAGTTTTAAAAATAAAATTCATTTGAAGGTCAAATGATTCTAATGTCAAATGAATCCCCAAAAGACATTCAATTTGTAAAAGACCACATTTTTTAAAAAAAAGGTTTAAAAGCTAGTTGTTTCTTTGGGACATTGTATAGTGGCATATTTTAATAAATCTATCCTTGGATACCATTTCATTGGTTTATGCCAACAAATAATCCATCAGAAACTTTAGGTTTTAGACCCCTCAGTTAAACCTACAAGAAATTACTATCCTTAGCCATGTTTTATCTACAGTGTTACCAGAGTAATAAGAAAAGCATGAGTGCATAAGATAAGTTCTCCCAAACCACAAAAGAGCAACACCCTCTGTTTCAGTGTAATGTCTTGAGAAAATATAACAATACAAATATCTGATAGTCAATTAAACATTTTGCCTTCACAATTCATTTACATGAAAATTAATTATTTATAGGTAAATTATCTCCTCTCTTTTTGATTTCCTACTGGAGTTAGATTTCTTTCTGATGTTCTGAAGAAGGAAATTAATCTATTCATTAATTAAATTAACCTCATTATAAAATAACATTTTGTAATAAGGAAGTACAGATTTTGATATTCTTAAGCAATGAACTTTTATTTATAATGTTATCTTGTCCCAGTCTATGGGAAAAATAGATAGCAGCTGTGTTAGACAAACCACAAACACAATTAGAATATAGGATCTCTTTGCCAATGATATTGCTGAAGTTATGTAAAATATCATATATTCCTCATATAGGTTTTATAGATACATCATATTTTATATTACTTTGAAGTGCTTTCATGTACATGGAAACAACTTCAATATTATTAGTTCTATTTATATAAATGTGGAGAAAAATCAAGTGATTCAATTTACGTGAGGCTTATGTGATTCCTTTCCTTCCTACAGACTCACTATTAAGAGATTTTACTTAATATTCCTTCTATCTTTTGTAATTTATTTTTGTAATTTTATGATGGTTGAAAAAATAATTTTCTTCTAGGGGAATATACAATCTTAGGACCATAAGTTAAGTATAGGACATGTGTCAGTGTTAGTAAGCCAACTTCAGACCCAATTAAATTTACATCTAAACACAGTGTGCAATTCATGTATGAATCTTTTCCAAAACTCTCAAAGTCATAATATCAAGCTATTTAGCACAATACTTTAGCTCCCTCTTTTGGATGGCTCAGACTGCAATATGAAAATATGAGAAAATGTCTTAATATGTTTTCTTTTCAACTGAGATTTTATATTTGAGATAAACTTATTCCTTTATTAAACTGTGTAAGATTAATCATTTTAATCTGTTTTCTAATAAAAATATGTCAAATTTCTTCTGGAATTTTTTTTACTAGTTGAATGCCAAGTTATTGAACACTTCATTTTGAAGATGTATTTTGACAAAGTGTTTTAATATGTATTGTTTAGAATGAATTAATGTGTACTCGATTTTATAAGGACTTTTTAGTACTATTTCTCCAAAGTAAAACATTTGAGCTCAGTTGTTTCATAAATTATGTAATAACCAAGAAAGAGTTTTTTAAAGTAATGATCATCAGACAGTATAAATTTGGTGAATTCTTATTTTAAACATTCTTAACTACTTTTAGTAATGACATAAACAATAACACATCAAGATGCATAAAACAAGTAATCTCTGTTATCTCTTAAACATGTATGTTATGTAATGTGTCGTGTGTGCATATTATACATGTATATATATGTATATTACACGCATACAGTTAATATTTGAAGAACACAGATTTGAATTTTTAAAATAAATACAGTATAGTACTCTTACTATAAGTGTATGTTCTCTTGCGATTTTCTTAATACCATATTCTTCTCTAGCTTACTTTATGATAAGAATACAGTATATAATACATATATGAAACATGTGCTAATTGACTGTTTGTGTTACTGGTAAGGCTCTGGTCAGCAGTAGCTATTAGTAGTTAACTTTTTGAGAAGTCAAAAGTTATGCACCAATCTTCAACTCGGTG
The DNA here is from genome assembly GCF_020171115.1 of Neogale vison. Lineage (NCBI taxonomy): Eukaryota > Metazoa > Chordata > Mammalia > Carnivora > Mustelidae > Neogale > Neogale vison. The sequence continues at coordinate 295,813,581 of NC_058091.1, forward strand.
GAGGTTTGTTGGCCCTAACCCCCACATTGTTCAAGAGTCAATTGCATATAATAAATATTTTAAAATATATATTATATATATGCATATCTATTTATCTTATGCTGTTACATTGTCACTGAAAATAGTTTAATACTAACACTAAAATAATTCAAGCACCTGCAACTAAGGTGACAATATTTTGTTTTAAGCTTTTTTATTTCTTGCAGTGATTGAACTCAATGCCTTAAAGCATTTAATATCGAATAGCCTAAGTGTCAATTATATAGTTACACATAATTCATGGAATTTTTGCCTTCCAGAAAAAGAGGTTAAGTTATAATTTTACATATCTGAAAATATAAATGAAGGTGTATATTTTTTGTAGTTTTTTGCAATTGAAATTTATTTATTTAGCTTTATTTTGAAAATAGAAAACTTTAAGAAAAAATTTTTAAACACTAATTTTCACTATACTCAATATAGTAGACAGTTAAGACAAACTTCTATATTAAAATATCTTAATTTTTTTTAAAAAATTACATTTTGAAATACAAATACTGTATCTAATTATGGAAAATAAATTATCATGGGTTTGTCATCACAGGACAGTCAAAAGGAATAAATTTTATCCCATCTATTCCAGTTATATCTATTTCCTAAACCCAATCTCTCAGTAAAATAACACTTCTTCTAATGCATTTGATTTTACTGCTACTTGAAATTGCAATTATTTTTGAAAAACTCAAAAATATGAAAATATCTTCTAGGGTGTCTGGGTGGTCAGTCCATTAAAGGTCTGATTGTTGATTTTGGCTCAGGTCATGCTCTCAGGACTGTGAGAGCCCATGCTCTGCACTGGGCATGGAACCTGCTTAAGATTCTCTCTCTCCCCACATCGGGCTCCCTGCTTGATGGGAGGCCTGCTTCTCCCTCTCCTACTCCTCCTGCTTGTATTCCCTCTCTCCCTGTCTCTCTGTCAAATAAAATCTTTTTTTTTTTTAAAGATTTTATTTATTTATTTGACAGAGAGAGATTACAAGTAGGCAGAGAGGCAGGCAGAGAGAGAGGAGGAAGCAGGCTCCCCGCTGAGCAGAGAGCCCGATGCGGGACTCGATCCCAGGACCCTGAGATCATGACCTGAGCCAAAGGCAGCGGCTTAACCCACTGAGCCACCCAGGCGCCCCATGTCAAATAAAATCTTAAAAAGAAAAATTCTCTCTCTCCCTCTCCCTTTGCCCCTCCCTCCAACTCTCTTTCTCTTTTGAAAAAACAAAAACAAAACAAAAAAACCTATTAATGTTATAAAAAATTATATATTTTCCAAAGTCCATATATGGTAGATGAAATTAGAAATCTTTGCATGTAGGGGAATAACTCTCACTCCTTTCTTAAATATACTATTTTTTTAAATTTTTTTTATTTTTTATAAACATATTTTTTATCCCCAGGGGTACAGGTCTGTGAATCGCCAGGTTTACACACTTCACAGCACTCACCAAAGCACATACCCTCCCCAATGTCCATAACCCCAGTCCCCTTCTCCCAAACCCCCTCCCCCCAGCAACCCTCAGTTTGTTTTGTGAGATTAAGAGTCACTTATGGTTTGTCTCCCTCCCAATCCCATCTTGTATCATTTATTAATATACTATTTTTAAAATATATAAATATTGAAGGGTATTTAAAATCATTCTAATGAATGAATTTAATAATGTACTTCACCTATGCTTATTTATATATTATTTTTATATTTCTTTATTAAATAGACATTTTTTTCCAGTTAAATGTGAGTTGGCTGTCATCTTTGTACTAGTTTTTCTGCTGTGTGTTCTGTTGAAGTAGAAATTAAATACCAAATATGCAGAAGCTTCACCATCAGCTTGATTTCAGCATGTACAAATGCTACATATGGCAATTACATATTGTAATTGATTGTAATTACATATTACATTGTCAGTCTATTCACAAAATGGCACCAAGATCATACGAAGACAAAACCAGCATATTTACTAATATTTTCTAAATATAGAGGCAGAAAAGAGTGAAATATTTAGAGAAATGGACTGAAACTAATTCTGAATTATGAAATGTGTTAATTAATATGTTATTTCATATAAATAGTAAGACAAACTGAGCATTTTAGAAAAACCAAAGAATTAAAAAAAAAAGAAAAACCAAAAATAACAAATATTTTAAAAATGGAAAATTTCAAGGTGCCTCGGTGGCTCAGTGGTTAAAGCTTCTGCCTTCGGCTCAGGTCATGATCTCAGGGTCCTGGGATCAAGCCCTACATCGGGCTCTCTGCTCAGCAGGGAGCCTGCTTCCTCCTCTCTCTCTCTCTCTCTCTTGCCTCTCTGCCTACTTGTGATCTCTGTCTGTCAAATAAATAAATAAAAATCTTTAAAAAATTAAAAAATGGAAAATGTCATCATTTAGAGATGGCCATACAAAACTGCGAGCATATGTTTTACATATATCAATTTCTCAATCTATCAACATGAGCCTCTCCAAATCTATACTCTCATCTGTAAGAGCAGATGTGTACCTAATTTTTCTAATCTTTAAAGCTATTCTTTCCTTTCATATCCAAATACCTAATTCTAGTTGCATGTTATAAGTAAACCTAATCCACCCCATCAATTATTTCTTTAAAATACCTAGGAGTTTCTTAAAAATTCTGGATTACACCTGTTACCATTTGCTACGGATTGCTCTTCAATTTTCTCAGCCCATCTCAATGCCTATCCCTAATGAGGCTACTTCTTGTTTCCCTCAGCCCTACTAATACTAGCACAATATAGTGATGGATAGTAATAATATAATTTAACACCCCTGACAGAAGGATAAAGAGAATGAAGATAATGTTAGGGAACCAGAAGGCATCTAGAAAGAAAAAAATTTACATGCAGAACATTACTGCTAACTCTAAATACCACAGGCCCTGTAGCTTCCCAGAACTTGCCTCCATCCTTTGCTCTCAGGTTGCTGAGATGGAGGTTGCTGCCACCTCCATCCTTTGCTCTCAGGTTGCTGCCATGAAACTGGGGAACATTTTTCCAATCAACATGTATTACGTTGACAGTAACTGTTATTTGGGAGTATGGGAAAGTATTTTAAAAAGTAAAATAATTTACTGGTAACATTATCTGAGAGATGCCAACTTTTAAATAAAATTTTACATTATTAAAGAGGAAGATTAATATCCCTGTAGGACATATGAACATTTGTATTTTTCCATCAGAAAGCCTAGGGCCATCACTTAACCTACATCTACATTTTGTGGTGAGTGACGTATTTTTTTCATCAAACGACAATCTCTCTTGCCTTCCTCCCTCACCTCAACCTAGTACAGCCCATTGATTCCAGTACTATGTTGTAGAAATGACTTGTGAATGTATGGCCAAAAACCACACTTGATTCAGCACCGATGTTCTGGAAAAAATAAGATAAAGATTCCTAATAGTAGGTACGCATGCTGGTACTGTCTATTAGAGATGTTACAACATCAATTTTTGAGGATGGATGCAGTCAAGGAAAAAAGTAAAATCCTCAAATTCTGTAAAATGTAGAGATGTTAAAGGACAGATTATCTAACCAATGAATATTATATAAAACGTCAGTATACATTGTATTTGTCTTTATACATCCCCTCTGCCTGTTTACCTACATTAGTTCTAATGCTGAGGGTGATGATAATCATATGAGATGAAGATGATGGTGGTGGTGGTCGTGGTCTCGTTAGAGTAGGATGACAAAGTCATGCACTAAAAATACTTCTTCATTGAGCTATTACCAGGAGATTATAACATACTGAATATCCTGAGTCGCAGTATTGTTGACGCAGGTGACCCTTATATGCTTAATAAGCAGAACCTATTAGTAAAAGACAGCTGTGTCAAGTTTTGGCAGAGTATACAGTTATAGTATTATGCAACAAAACATTAATTAATTCTGTGAATTTCTATTAATGTTAAAGTGACCAGATCGTACATTTTAGAATTTATATTTAGTAACTGACACCTTCCTAAGAGGCAATATTTCAAGACCAGTTTTTGGCTCTGATGAATATATTTCATATCTCTGGTGCTTAATGATGCTATTTAAGCAGCAAACATATGCTCCTTTGGCAAATATATAGAGGAAAAATAAAAATAAACTGGTCTTATCATGTGACAGATTTAAATGAGTTTCCTACAGAAAAGGACCCATAGCACAAGGGGTAAAAAACTTTAATAAGGCCTAATATTAGGAGGTTAACTGATGCATTTTTGCTTTTTAGTTTTGTTTACAGCAAAGAAAATATGTCCTAATGAAGATCAGTAGTGAGAGGCATGATTTATTGTGAAAATAATACTCTCCCTTAGGAATGCAGTGGGAGGTAGACATAATTAAGTCCTTTATTAACCTCTTTGGTTGTGCAGGATTTCTTAAATAAATTTTAAGCATTTCAAACTTTACAGTCCTTAAAAAAATTAGATTCACTTTTGTGCAAATGTGTAAAGTGAAAGATAACATGTTCAAATTATTGAAATAGTTACAGTTAGGTATTCCTTTTTTTGTACTTTATTTGTTTATTTATTTATTTCAAGTTTTTATTTAAATTCTAGTTAGTTAACATGTAGTGTTTCAGGAGTAGAATTTAGTGATTCAACACTTATGTGTAACACCCAGTGTTCCGGTAAGGCATCCCATCGTATCCCACCTCATAGGCACAGACTGAACACACTGAATCATTTGAACTCTTGATTCATTATTCCTCCTCCAAATCAGATCATAGTTCTGCACAAACCTCTGGGTACATTATAAGAGTAGTTAATTTTTATTGTAAAACCCTTTTGGTTTTTGTGGGTTTTTTAAGGGTTGTTTTGGGTTTTTTTTAATTATTTATTTGACAGAGAGAGAGAGAGATCACAAGCAGGCAAAGAGGCAGACAGGGGGCGGGGGAAGCAGGCTCCCTGCCAAGCAGAGAGCCCGATTCCGGGCTCGATCCTAGGACCCTGAGATCATGACCTGAGCTGAAGGCAGAGGCTTAACCCACTGAGCCACCCAGGTGCCCCTGTAAAACCCTTATGATTCACAGATTATTTGTGAAAAATCTCGGAAAATGGGGTAGCTGAGAGTAGCTTATAAAAATAAAAAATAAATCAATGAAATAAGAAAAGGTCCTTGTATGAACAAATAATAAGATGGGAGTATTATTGATTCAACCCTCTGCACTGAAGTTGGGGCAGTGAGGTGGGAACTGAGCCGAGTCCTCAACAAATTTTCCTTATAAATTTATATATGTATCATCCATATCTATATCTCCACATACACTGCAATAAATCCTATCAGTGCTAATTTTGCCACACTGTTCTTTTTGATATTTTAATTCAAATCCCTTGATTTGTTCAGTAAAAGAAAGAAAATAGTCTATGTTAATTACCTTATTAATTATCAATATTCATACTCCTTTAGATGGATTAAAGCATGGTGGTATATCATGGGTACCAGAGCCAGACTCCCCTAGTATAAATCTCACCTACCACTGGAAAAGCTCAATGCCCTCCCCCCAAAAAAAGGAAAAGTCAATGCTTCAAAGACCACAGAGAACACAACTGGCTGTCAAAGTTAGGTGTATTAACTTCTTGCAATAAGGCATACTGCTCATCATGGGGAAATTGGAAATAATCTGGTTACAGAGAGTTAGGATAGGCTTATTATAGAATTTGGAAATATGCTGAGGCATTTGGGAAGTTCTCATGCAAGCAGAGATCAGAAATTGATTGGGTAATATCAGGAAATCAGGGCAATTCTATAGACATATATTAATTTTTATGTAGGAACCTGGAAAAATAGTTTGAAGTTGTCTTTGATAAAGAAATAGTAGTAACCAAGAAAGGAAGATATCTGGTCATTGTGGATCTATCTAGTGCCTCTGCTTTTGCCTTATTCTAATTCACAGCTATTGAGTGAGTTCATCTGATGATGATATTCTGCTAAATTATTGGTGTTCGGCAGGGGATACTATAGCTTAGTTCTTAGTTACCAGGCCAGGTACCAGCTGTCAGCTCTCAGAGCTGATTTTTATTTCTCCCTCACCACCTAACAGATGTTCACCTTGGACAATTTATTTTAACACCGTGAACTTTCACATTTTTCATATATAGAATGGGAACAATTGCTCCTTCATCAAGGAGATTTTGAAAGTATGATTTAAGTGGTCTGTGTGATGCTAAATATATGCATCAGTCCTAAAGGCCTAGGGTGTACAGGTGGTTTCAGACAAAAGGTTTCTTTTTCTCTCCCATTATATATCCATCACACATTGGCTTGTGGGAATGTGGGGAAGCCCATTTTGTCTTTATTTTGGGTTGTAGGCTGGGAAGTCTTGCCATACTTGGTGTGGCAAAGCGAGAAAGATCACGGCAGGATGATGCAGCAGTTCATAGACGTTCTTCTCAGGAGTACGCGTAACACTCACTCAAACCTCACTGCCAAATAGCCACAGGAAACTTAGAGATGGAGGTGAAATAATGCCAGTGGATAGGAAGAGGAAGACATGAGCTCTCTCAAAACAGAATGAATGAGTACCAAAGCTGTGAGGCACTTAGAGCAGTGCCTGGTCAGTAACATCTACTTAACAAATGCGAGATAGAACAATAGTGAATGACTGTTATGTTATTATCATCTCCAGTTTCCCTCCTGTCTTAAGATTTAATAATAACAATTTACTTATTATATGTTAGCTTATTTTCAGATAGAATTTCCAGATGATACAAACATCTGGATGATAGAAACTGGATTTTTTGCGTGTCTGGTGGCTCAGTTGGTTAACCGTCCAACTCTTGATTTCGGCTCAGGTCATAATCTCAGGGTCATGAGATGGAGCCTCACCTCGGGCACTGTGCTGGGCACGGAGCCTGCTTAAAATATTCTATCTTCCTCTCCCTGTGCCTGCCCCCCACCCCCACACGCCCCCCGCCCTTGCTCGCCCATGTGCACACTCTCTCTCTCTCTCTCTCCCCACTGGATTTTTAATAACAGTATCTGACAATGATGGATTAAGGAAAAGTTTTTGTAACTGTTTTGTGCTTGAATAGGTGAATTGCAAAGGTAAACGTGCTGATGAGTTTTTACACTAAAATATTTTTATTTTTATTTTTTTAAGATCTTATTTATTTATTTGACAGAGAGAGATCACAAGTAGGCAGAGAGGCAGGCAGAGAGAGAGGGGGAAGCAGGTTCCTCGCTGAGCAGAGAGCCTGATGCGGGGCTTGATCCCAGGACCCTGGGATCATGACCTGAGCCAAAGGCAGAGGCTTAGCCCACTGAGTCACCCAGACGCCCCAACACTAAAATTTTTTAAACTTTAGTCAGAGAGTATTTGAAATTTGAAACCTAGAAATAGCTCATGGTTGTTGCTTGTTTCACTCTTTTCTTTTCTTTATTTGGTCTGTTTAGATTTTATTTGACTGGTAAAATTAAATAATCTGTAGATCCATTTTCAAGTTGCCAAATGGTACACCAGACTCATGTTATGCTGTGACTGTGTATCACTAATTGAAAACATTACCATGGGTGATTGCTACAGTAACATTTAAATTGGCATCAGTGCCAAGAAATCTTTACTATCGATCTGATAGAGCTCATTCACAGTGCATTTCAAGAACATAACTGGAATTTTGCTGGTGCTTTTATTCATATAAGCTGAGTTAAAAGAAAAAAATATGTTTTAAAAATAAAAACATGTATTTAAAAATAAAACATATACATGTTTTAAAAATAATATATATCTTTTAAAATAAAAATATATTTTTAGAGAAATGCTTAATGCAAATGGTTGTGATTTTTATATAATTCTATATTCCAATATGTGAGTAGCTCATATAATTTTCTTCTACATTGTTATTTTTCAAAATTGAATTTTAAAAATAATGTAAAATAATATATGTAATTCAATACACTGAATAATAAGTATTTAACTTAATTAAATAATCTAGTCCACATATTTTTAATCTTGTGCTCTGCACTCTGCAAGATGATTTAATACAGTTGAAAAAGTCACTATTCTGATTTTGAATCATAGTCAAAAGTCAAAAATCCTAGTCAAAAAGATAGTTGTAAGCAATTTAAAAATATCTAAACTTAATTGAACATTTTTCTAACCTTTTAACAGAATTAGCAGCAATTCCATGAGCATTACTATTATTATTATAACTCTGTTTTACAAATTAACTAACAGATAGAGAGAGAGGTTAGTGTCTTACCAAAAGTTACATAATAGCCTTCCAAAAGAATTCCAAGTCTCTGGTCTCGAAAATGCTTCATGTTAACTCTCTGACCTTAATATTATGGACCCCATGTGGAACCACAGAGAAAAAATCTTTTACTTTTACCTGATAAAGTCAAGCAAATATTACAAACTGATAATAAACACATATATTTCAATAGCACTGTGTTAGTTTCCTAGGACTGCTATAACAAATTACAACTGGGTAGGTTCAAACAACTTAAATTTATTCTTCTACAGCAATGGAGGCTATACACGTGAATCAAGGTGTTAGCAGGTCTATATTCTGTCTGCTAACTCTAGTAGAGGATACTTCTTTATTTCTTCCAGCCTCTGATACCTTGGTTTATGCCAGCATAACTCCAGTCTCTACCTCCTCCTTCACATGGCTCTCTTTGCTCTCTATTTGTGTCTCTTCTTATAAGAACACCATTGGATAAGGGTCCCTTCTAATTCAGGATGGCTTCATCTTAACTTGATAACATCCTCAATGACCCTATTTCCAAATAAGTTCATATTCATAGGTACCAAGTGTGAGGAGTTGAATATATCTTATTGGAAGAAACAATTCAACCCAAAGCAAACATTCTCATATACTACTGAAGCAATCATCAGAACCCTTGTCCATGGGCATCTGGGAGGCTCAGTCCTGGGGTTAAACCATGCATCAGGCTCCCTGCTTAGTGGGAAGCTTCCTTCTCCCTCTCTCTCTGTTGCTCCCCCTGCTTATTCTCTCTCTCTGTGCCAAATAAATAAATAAATAGTAAATAAATAAATAAATAAATAAATCTTTAACCAAAAAATAGAGAACTCTTTCCAAAAGTTTCTGGATTTCTCTCTTCCAAACAAAATTCTTTGTAAGATTATCCTTCTCCCCTATCTCTGAATTTAGACATAACCATGGGATTTGCTTTGCCCACTTAAATGTGGGTGCAAGTGGGTGCAAGGCCTTCTGTGTAGAAGGGCCAACATGGATTCTCACTGTTTCCTCTCTCTTCTGTTGGCAGTCATGGAGCGTGGCGATAGAACTTCCCTTGCCTTGGGTTCCTGGCAATAAGGTTTATCATAACCTCTCAGAAAAATAGCAATGGTCATATACCCTGAGCAAGAATAAGCATTTGTTTCTAAAGCCACTGTGATTTTGGTTATTTTCTGTTACTACAGCATAATATGACAGGTGCATAAATAACTACTGAAATTAATATGCTGTCCTAAAAACAATAAGTCATAAAATCTGTAGCAGTGACTTAAGGCCTAGCCATCCAACTGTAAAGAAAGCTGAATCAGAGGTTCAAAAGTGAAAATCCATTTCCTTCAAAGGTGTAATATTTGTGATAACTTGGATGGCAGATCTTGGGTCCAGTGAACTTGTAGTCCTAAGGAAAATGTGGGAAATCAGAGTGATGGAAGGGTGTATTTGTCCATATGGCTTTATTGTCAAAATTCTATTAATAAAGAGATAAATCCAGATATTGTCTGTGTGGTGGTAAAAAATTTAATGAAATGCAAATTACATGAATAGGGGACTGACATATCGAGAGGAAGAGACGCCTTTTTAATGCTCTTTGTTAAAAGAGAAATAATAGTTTGGTGTGCAAATGGATGATTGAAACTTTTATAGCAAAACGCAAATTGAAAGAATGACAATCATGGCTATTTAAAAATTTCTAAATGGATGATATCAGCAAGATTAGGACTTAGTTAAGTGTTTGATTCTCAATAAATCCTTACACTCAGATAAATTGTCTCATGTTAAAGATATTGAAGCTATAATTCATCCAGTAAAGCCCAATAAGAGCAAGAAACCTATAATTAAGTAGATATAGCAAGACTTGCTGTACTGTGTGGTACAAAAAAATAAATATAGAAAATCTAAGAAGTAATGTTTAAACAGAAAATATTTCCATGGAGTGACTCTTGTCACATGAAACGGACTGGAGCCAGACAGGGGGAAAAAAAAAAAAAAAGGATTTAGTCTTTAAGAACTTTAAGAAGCCACCAAGCCAGACCAAACAGATCTGGGTGTCACCGAGGTTAAGATGATTCTGAGGCTATCAAGTTGCTTGGTCAGTAAGCTGGCCAAAAAATTTGTTCAACTTTCAGAGTGATACTATCTACTGCCTTCTTCAGCAGTGGTCAATGAGGTTAACAAATATGAAAGAATTCCAGAAGGTAAAGGGGTACAAACAATAGTAGAAAAGGATGCCCCTTGTAAGGTAGCAAAACTGAAGAAAAAGGTCTAAATATGACTTAATTCTCCTCGCCAGAATCGTAGGACAAGCAAACAGAACTTGAAAATTGCCATAATTTTCTGAAGAAAATTTGTTGTGCTTATACTTCTCCCATGTCACACATAGTATCTTTTAGTTCATTAGTCTCTATCATGAAAAGCCTCACATAGATCTGATATAGAAACTACTGCATGTGTTATTTCCTCCATACTCCCTCAATTTGAACTTAAACGCATGTCTGGATGTGACTTGTGAATTGTACCTGCATATTTTTCTCCAGGAAGAAGAATGAGCCTTGTATTTGGTAAGAAGGGCTTGAATTGTCATAATCATCTTTGTTATTTACCAAATAGTACTAACTTCTAAGTTTTTAATAGGAAGGTGTTTTACCAGTAACTTTGAAGTTAGACAATGTACCCTGATTTGGTCAATGAAAAGGTCATCTAATTGATGGGTGGAGATCCTCGGTGGAGATTTTAAAGGCCTGAGGTCAATTGCAAAGTTTTTTTGTTTTGTTTTGTTTTTCTTGCCTTGGCAAATGTGGAAGTACAGAGCAAAGCATGTCTCCCTTAGTCTGAAATTCTGATAAAGATGAGGTGGAACTATCAACAAAACTAAAAGATGGTCTGCTAAATGGGAGAAGGTATTTACAGATGACAGTTTTCCAGGCCGACTTCACAGAAAAGAGAAATCAAGACACATAGAAGAACATTCACACATTTATTTGTCACTAAAAAAGATTGTAGTGTGTTCTAGGAATTAAACATTAGATCATTTGACAATCTGAATATTTAGAGGTCATTTGAAAAGTCCAGGTACAGGAAGAATATATTTACTCATAAAAGCATTGCGATATATTCAGTACGTAGTGAAGATTATCATTTCAATTCAATGGTCAATTTCCAGTCCCCATATTTCTGGAATTTCTTTTCCCTTCTTTTCCCTTCTCTTCCCTTCCCTTCCCTTCCCTTTCCTTCCTTTCCCCGGCCCCAATGTTCAGATCCCACTTTATTGCTCTATTATTCTCAATAGCACTGAAAACCTTCTCTCTACTGTTTTCATATTTATTACATTTATTAGGTAGTGCTTGTCTTTCCTGCTTAAGTGTAAGTTACATAAGGGTAGGAGTCTTTGTATATTTTCTTTGTATTTCAAACACACCCATGGGTCTCACAAAAGTAGCCACCAAATAAATATTTGGAAAATAACTGGATGGCTCACTTCTAACAGAGTAGAAATTCATTCAGACCATATATACAATCTTATGTGTTTCCCCAGAAAGTCTGAGTCTTGTATTTGGGTATAAGTGATTGATTAAAAATGTGATTTTCAGAGGAAAACTGTAAAAAAGGGAATAAAACAGGAGAGAGAAGGAGAAAATATGCTGGCAGTCTCAGACTGAGTGTGGCCTTGCCTGATCCACAGAGAGAAGTTTCCAGCCATAAAAGGGAATAGAGAGTTGACCCACCTTGAGGTGAAGGATTTGACTATTTGTACCTTATTGTCATTGATCATAGTGGTGAGCTTAGTTTGGTGGTTCTCACCAGTTCAGAAAAGTTCTTAGAAGAGGTTAGCTATAAGCCGTTGGCAGCCAAAACCAACAATAGCTGTCTAGTGAGTACATTGGCTTGGTGCATGGAATCTGTGTGAAACCCAATAGTGTCTACCACAGAATTCAGATTAACACTTAAACTATGGATGTACTTTTACCTTTAGAAAGCTTAATGTAATAGTTTACAATGACCCTCTAAAAGCTCATTTATAGTTTCCTAAGCAAATGCATACTGTTTTACTGCACATTAGTAGAATATAATTATTTAATGACCTAATCGATAGTTTCAGTCCAAAGGAAAGGAAGACTATAATTATATATTATGAATCTATTGTATTTCAGGTTCTTTCTATACTCATGGTTTTATTTAATTATTTTACCTCCTTATAAGGTAAGCCTATGATTCCCATTTCAGATATAATGAAACTAAAACGTAAACTTGCCTAAGCTCATTAAGAGAGTGACAAACTCAGAATATTAATCCATATGTCCTCCCTCTGGGTTTACTGTTCATTCCACTCTTCTGCCTACATCTATAATGTCATTGTAAAATTTCTTATTTTTCCAAATTTAAGTCCCTTTTATTTTGAAACTAGTCCTAAGCAATCTTAACATAGAATTTATATATTTAAGCTGAAAAATATTACATCAGTATTTGTACTAGTCTCCAGCTGAAATTTAGCATCTCTCTCAATTATATTTATGAATATCAATACATAGAAGTATTAGAGGTCCTGTGACTTTATCATCAGCAGAAATTAAAGATCATACTAAATACCTTGCATGTTCATTTTTTTCTTTGACACTACGGGACTAATCAGATCTGCTGCTGGGTTTTGTTATTTATTGCATTAGTTAAGAAGCATATGTATTATTTTACCAAAATAAGTTTTTAAAAATAATTTGATAGCTATATTTCAATAAAATTAATTTCCTTTTTAATACTTATATCCTGTATCTTAATTCATGCTTTAAAAACATTATTTTGTCAAACTGACAAAGTATTCATGAAATAAAAAACTGAAATTCCTTTTTAAAATCCATAATACTTTGTTGAATATTTGAAATATTTAAAATATTTAATTAAAAAATTAAAGATAGTAAATATTTAAGATATTAACTTACCTGTATCTCCACTGTGGAAATTATTATAAACGTTTGGATATTTGTTTTATAATTTGCTATTCCAGAGCTATTTAATTTCCCTTTCTCTCCTCAGTACTGCCAAGCACATCCTACCACCAATCACTTTGTCCCCATTTTCCCTCTCCCCATTCTAAGACATAAGCTGGCCAACAGTTTTGTCCGAACTATTGGTTCTGGACCTAACTCAAGAAGGAAACTCTGTCAAATCAAATACAGTTTTAAATATGGACACTTTTTAGTACTACGCACTCTTTCTTAAATGAGAAATACTTAGTGTAGGCTGATGGCATGTGAAACACTCATTAACTTACATCTGACAGACTGTGATGTTCATTTCTATCACTGGAAGCTGACATGAAACCACAGGCAGGAAATCCACTTATACCTTTCTCTACCAATTAAAAATTTGAGATATAAATTTAAGGTTTTCTTTCATTTTTCCAGTAGATTAACTATTATTAAAAAAATTCAAGATATGAGATATATATGTGACATGCATACATATATATATGAATATACATATATATATCACATATAGTGAAACATTAAGCCAATGATATCTTGCCATTTGTGACAACATGGATTTACCTAGAGGTTGTTACACTAAGTGAAATGAAATAAATAAAAAGAGAAAGAAAAATGGTGATTTCACTTCTATGTGGAATTTAAGGAAAAAAAAAAAAAACAACAACAGCAACAGCAACAACAACAAAACCCAACAGAGACTCATAGAGAGGGGGAAAAATGCTCCTATTGTCAGTGTTCTCTTCAGAGGTGTGTCACAAATAACTCCTGTTATATATTTATAGACCATATTCCTAGAATGTAAACTCCTCAAGAAATCTGCTATTCTTTTCACCTAAAAAAATGTCCAGAAGCTAGGCATCTTGTGTATATTTGGTGAAGGAATTAATATGTAGATTTTTCTGATAACTTCATGATGTCATTATATTACATGCAAGTTGCACGATTTAGTTATCCTTCCCCTACTTTAAGACATTTAGCTCATTTCCAACTTTTCTCCAATGTTTCTGTCAAGATGTTTTCAGGAAACAGATGACATACTCAGTGATTGGGAAAGGTTTAATAGAGGGTGTGAGCGGGGTTAAAGGAACTGATTAGGGATAGTGCCATAGCAGGAATTCACATTAGCATATTCCTATTATCCCTCCCAGCCCTAAAGGAACATGGTGCTGGATAGACACTACTTCAGAGAGGTTACTGGTTCTCCTAACAGAACACCAGCTATCTGAAAGGAGCTGTGGCTCATTGTACAGAAAAGCTACCAGTTCTTTGGGGTGCACTGTGGAGGAACCTACTTCCTTCCTCCTACCCTTCATCTCCTGCCCGTGCCTCACTCACACTGGCTAAATTCAAACAAGGACCAGTAAGCCCACTGATGTAGTTACTATAAATTTATCTCCTGCTGTACTGAGCAAAGTAAGAACTGAGAGTGGATCTGAAGGCGCAAACATAAAATTTCCAGTACATCTAATAATATATAATATTTAGATATACATGCTTATACCACAATCTCTCTTTTAAAAGCCTAATTTCTTAAGAAACTTTCCTAGAATTTGAATTACTTAGTCAAACACTGTAAACCATTTTAAGGCTTTGATGTTTATTGACAAATTACTTTCAACAAAATTTTATGCATTTTACTCTCATCAATAATAATAATCTTTTTTCATACCAAGAACTATACCCATCCTGCTACCCCTTAACAGCACTGAATACTATCCTTGCTTTTGTTTTTTTCAGTGTTTCAGCTTTCATTGTCAACTATTAAATCATGTAACCTTCAACCTTAATTATAAGGGTTATAATTTTAACTTTAATTATAAAATTTGTATTTTCTTATTTTCCATTGAAACTGAAGCTATTCCTTTTTTTTTTTTTTTTTTTAGATTTTTTTTTTTTTTTTTTACTTTAAAGTAATCTCTCCACTCACTGTGGGACTCAAACTCACAACCGGAGATCAAGGCTAACTGAGCCAGCCAGGCACCCCAAGCCCATATTCTTATTTTTGTACTTCATGTGGAAGTACAAAATTAACACTCTCATCTCTTTAATGACAATGGAGTATACTGATGAAACTCAATATTCTGTCAGTCCTGACAAGTCCTTAAATTCCAGACTTGAAAGTCCAAATGCATATGGGTTATCTCCACTTGGATACTGAATAAGGTGTGTTCTAAATCAAAGCCTTGTTTCCGTACTGCCACACCCAACCTGAATTTCTCCAACGCCTCTCATGAGCAAATGGCAGCTCTAACCTGATGTTCCAGCCAAAGCCTTGGATTCATTCCTACCTCTTCCACTTTCATTAATTCCGTGAGAATAATCATCTCACCATTTTCTGTCTCCTTTCTTGCCTCGTAAAGTCCATTTTTCACATGCCATTCAGTTACCCATTCAACATTAAGTTATGTCAGGATTCTCCTCTGCCACAAACCCTCATGTGATTTCAATGTTATTGAAGTTAAAACTCCTTATCATGCCTTATAAGATTCTAGAAGTCTACTGCCTCTCAAAGCTTGTCATCTGTGACTATCCCCTTGTTTACTCAGCTGTAGATACACTTAGTCCTTTCTATGACTTGAAAGCTTCTAGCATGAACATGCTTTCCTCCCCGACCCCTTCAGTGCTAAGTGTCTGCATTTTGTTAGACCCTTTCTCAGGACACAGTTCCCACTGAAATCCTTATAACTCTTCTTAAGTCCCTTCAGCTTTCTGCTCAAATATCACCATAATCAAGAATCCTGCTCTTTGACCATATTATCAAAAATAACAGTACCTCTCCCAGCACACATAATTTATCCTCTCTACCCATTAAACTCACTTTATTTTTCTTAAATAGTGTTTTTTGGGTTTATTTGTTTTTTGTTTTTTTAGAATACATTTAGATTCACATTTTGGCTACTGTGGACATTGCTATGAACACAGAAAAATTAAGAACACAACATAATGTTCCAATATACTCTTTACTTAGTTTCATTTATTATTAACATATATTAGCATAATCCTTTTTTTTTACAATTAATAACTCTATTTTGATATATTGTTAGTAACTGAAGTCTATAGTTTATTCAGATGTCCTTTGTTTGTATCTAATAATTTTTCTGTTTCAGAATTCCATCCAGGATACCACATTTCATTAAGTAGTCATGCTGTTTGAGGCTTCTCTTGGCAAAGACAGTTCCTAAGACTTCTTTCTTTTTTCTTTTTTCTTTTGGTTTTTTTTTTTTTTTTGACTTCTCTTTCTTTTAATGACCTAGATAGATTTGGGGAGTGCTGGCCAGGTATTTTGTTGGGTGCCCCTCTATTGGAATCTTTCTGATGTTCTTCTCTGATCAGCCTGTGTTTGGCTTGGAGGAGACCATGGAGGCATGGTCTTTCATGATACCATATCAAAGAAACTTACTATCAGCTTGATTTAATGTTGTTGATACTGACTTTGATCACCTGGCAGAGAGGATTTTTCAGGTATCTAAACTGAAAAAAATTAAAAATAATAATAATAATAAAAATAATAATAATAAATACATACTTTTGCCTCCAATTTTTAGGCTATCCTCTTTGGAAAGAAGTTACTATGTTCATCATACATTTATGAAGTAGTAATATATGATCTTCTTGCTTGAGGGCAGTTTCTATATAAATTGTTTGGAATTTATACCTAAGGGAGATTTGTATTCTCTTCTTCAATTATGTATTGATTGAATCATTTACTTATATCAACCTGAATTAGTGGATATTTTTATTACCCATGCAATTATAATGCAATACTTTAGTTTCTTGCTCAAATTAATCCAGTTTTGGTCATTGAGAGTTTTTTTGTTCTGTGAGCCCTTGACATATTCCTGTCAATGTAATGTGTATGCTCGTGTGTTTGTTAAGCACTCCTTTACCTTCTGGCCTTACAATATGCTCCTGGCTCATGGTGTAGTCCTCTAGTCCTAAAATCAGCTATTTCCTTCAAGAAGCGCTGGTTCCTTTAATTGGAAAATTATATTAGAAACAAGCTCTGGGTGCCAGATGAGTTTATTGGTACTGGGCAGCATTGCTGCTAGGCCATCTCAGCTGTTAGGACAAAGAATATATACGTGTACATACTAACTTGTATATATGCACATGCTTATAATTACTTAAATATATAGCCACCCATAAATATATCAGAGTATATGAGTTTTCATCAATGCCTCCAACTCTAATCCATCGCCACATGAATTGTACTGTTCTCCTCCCTTTGTTTACCTATAAATTCCCATAACAACAGTAAGAAACGGGACTCCCATTGTCTGTCATCATTTACTTAATTGTTCAGTTTCAGTATGTCCATGTATAGCAGTATGAGAATTGTTCACCTATATGCTCTGGAGACACAACTTCACAACTTTATGAGCTAGAATGCAGTGCATATGTGCAATCCCTTTCCATTTAGTCTTAGAGACTCTACTCACTTCCAGAGTTATGCAAGTCAGCACATTTTCTTCCCCCTCCCTTCAGTGCAGTTGTTTCAAACAACTGTAGTAAGTTCGATTCCCTTGTCACAGTTTGCATTCCTTCTTGGAGCTCCATTCCTCCAGCTCCCAACTCCAAAGTGATTTCTTCTTATTTGCATACACGATTGTTCACTCTGTGTTGTGAAGATGTGTGGGTTTTGACAAGTGCATACTATCACATAGAATTCACTGCTCAAAAGTTCTTCTTTGTTCACCAGTCTATCCCTATACCCCTACCTACCCTCAACTCAAACCACTGGGAGCCACTGATCTTTTTACTGTCTTTATAGCTTTGCTTATTCCAAAATATCATTTATGTAGTTTGGATCAATCTGTATGTAACATTTTCAGGCTGGATTCTCCTGCTTAGCACTATTTATTTAAGTTATTATTAATTTTTGGATACTTGATAGTTCATTTTATCTCTGATAATATTTTATTAAGTAAATTACCACAATTTGTTTATCCATTCACCTATATTTTATACCAATCTCAACCTATCCAAAACCAATATAGTAAACTGACCAGGTCTTATGATTCTTAGATTAAAAGGCCCCTCAGCAATAACCATCTGGAGACTTTGGGGGTTTGTAGTCATAGCTCCTGGAATGCACAATGAATGCACAAAGAGCACCTGGGTCATCAATGAGGTTCTGGGGAGGAGGCAAAGGTGGATGGGGAGGAACAAAGAACAGAGCTGGGTGGGGGCTAGGGAGACTGAGATTCTGCATTTACTGTGGTTGACGGTGAGAGCGCAGGGTTTCTGAGGTTCACCATTTACTGGTGATTTTAAAATGTAAGATTGGGAATTTAGCACTGGTGAAGAGAAACACAAGCAACCTAAATGATCAGTTACCTAAATCAAACATCATCTCTAAAACAAAGGATCCTCAGAGGAGGGTAAGGGGGTATCTTGTTCTTTTTCTAGTTATGTGACTGGCAATGTGTTTATTTGAGATAACCATAGTTGGAGTGGAGAATTACACAATTTCATTACAGAAGTAAAAAAAAAAAAAAGGAGAAAGAGAGAAAAAGGAAACCCAAGTTTCAGGGCTGACACTACAACTTACTAACCTCCACCCTCCCACCCCCCTCGTTTTTGGAGATTTTGAATAAAAATTTTTATAAGCATTAATGTGAGTTTTTGTATGGACATTATTTTTCAGGCAATTAGTTATACACCTGCTATGTTTGGCTTTGTAAAAGACTTCCAAATAATGTTTTAGCTTGCTTGGATCACAGCGCATTCCCACTAGCAATGAAGGCGAGTTCCTGTTTTTCCACATCCACGTCAGTTTTTGAATTAAAACCATTTTGAGTTAATCTGTGTGTAAGAGACATGTTTTGTATCCAGATTCATTTAAAAGTATTTGCATGTGGACATCCAGCTGTTCCAGCAAAATTTATTGAGAAAATATCTTTTCTCCACTGAACTGCCTTTGCCCTGTTACAAATATTTTTTCACTAAATTTTTGTGGATCAAATTCTGTACTCTCCATTCCATTCAGTCGATGTACATGTCTGTCCTTTTGCCAAAACCATGCTGTCCTGATCTATGTAAATTTATAATAAGTTTTGAAATTATCTGCCAGTTTGTTGTTGATGATCATTTGTCTTCTGCTACGATTTCTACAAGGTAAAGCATGTTGATTAATTCATTGCTATGTCCTCAGTGCCTAGAACAGTCTTTGCAGTGGGCTTGAATTTTTTATCAATTTGTTTAGAAAATGAATGGATACATGTCCATGATTCCTTTTTAAATACTTGTATTTAAAGTCCACTATTTTGTCACTAGCTTTAAGAATAGTTCTTATTTATCAATGTTATTCACTCAATCTCCGTAAAATTTGTTGTATTTTTTTCTCCTTTTGTCAGGTTTTTAAGAAGTTCACCTGATGGCGAGAGGTGTTGGGATTCTAGCGTTCTTCCATCTACACTAGCTTAACCGCTCTTCCTCACTTAGAGCCCTCTCTGCTTCTGCCTTCCTACATTTTCATGGACTCACTATTGTGCTTTGTGAGGTGTTTTTGTTTTGTTTTGTTTTTCTGTGTGTGTGTGTGTGTTTACCTTCAGGTGAAGGTAAGCACACAACATGTGCTTGTGTGATAGGATGGTGCACATTCCCAGAGGCTTTATTATAACCCAATTTCATGCTGTATATTATGTCCTTTTCCCATACCAACTTTTAAATTTTTCATCTAGTTTCTAGTGTCTAAGAACACATTGACTAAAAATGCCACTATTTGTTTATGATACTCTCAAATCCTACCTGCCCCGCTACACCACGAATACCTCATTAGTCAATATTTTTAAGTCCTGAATATGGACAGCTCTTACTTTAAAGTCAATTCGTCCTTCTCTGACACTAACTAAAATGATACACTTGTAAGGCATATCTCCAAATTAATATACAAAATAGTACCCCCTACATTGTCTCCTTTCCTCCTCAGTCCTGTTATATTATAGGGCGTGCATATTTTGAATAGATACAATAATATTGGGGCTAACTCCAAAGGTGGTATCTTTGTAGAAGATTATACAAAAGTTTTAATTCTTTTGATCCCCTGATTCGGGGTACCAATACTGGGAAAAACTTTCTTGTCTATTTCTTTTTCATTGGAAATTGATGGATTTTTTTAAGTATCAGAGAATCATCAATCATTGTTTATTTTCCTGTCTAGCTTCACTATCCTTACAGACTGTGATTATTTTTCTCAGATTCTGGAAATATGTTGTTTACTTGTCTTTATATTATATAATTCTGTATATTTCATATATGTCATTATACTATGTACAGTGTTACTATTGTTCTTTTGATAGGACACTGGGAAACCTGACTCAAGAGCTTCTCTTCTGATACCAGTTTATCTTGCCAGTTTTCTAATGACCTAAAGCTAAATATTAAAAGCTGAGAGTTTACTTATGCTAACTATTCAGAAATCCTTACACAGAGGTAGCAGCTCATGTTTTTTCTTGAGATCATTGTATAACATTTATTGAGGCAAGGGTAAAATCACAAATTGCAATGCGACAATAATTGAAAGTGAGGTTGCTGAAAAAATTCATAAATGATTTGAGAGACCTCTAATACATATTGAATAAACATAGCAAACTAATAATCTACTATATATATTCACATGTATGCACACATACGTTTATATAATAAATGCAAGAATCATCAATTACTATGAAAAACAGATATGTTAAAACATATATCCCTAAATAGTTTCTTAATTATGTAAGACTCATAATTTTAATGTCTATTCACATTACAGAATTTGTTCTTATTATATATGTGTCATTTACCTAACTGAGCTGTCAGACTCGTCTCTCCAACTGATATAAAGAGCCCACATAGTATGTTGGGATGAATCAAACAACATGAATATCACTTTTGCTTAAGTCACAAAATAATTGGTAGTCAAAACAGCTTTCTTCACCTCTCCAATCCTCATATATCTTATTCGGAAAAAGATTTAAATTGCATGACCATATCCACATTTTTTAAAAAGATAAACAAGTTAATTTGGAAGTACTTTGTTGATTACAAATAGTATAAGATACTAAAATTAATCATATACACTTGTATTATATGTTCATTTCATCTGAGAAACTGCCTAAAAAAAAAAAAGATGGAAATTTTTACAATAGTTTATCTGAGTTTACACTATAGGGATAAGAAATAATGATATAATTTAAATTTAGACGTGGATTTTACATGCTGAACATCCTACTTAATTACAACAATGCACTTTTTTTGATTCACAAATAGCCAAGAGCCATTTTTCTCAAATGCAATTGAAATATAATTACGGGGACAAGGGACTAATAATAAAACAATTTTCAGTTTTTAAAGTTAACAAGTTTCAAGTGAATTCCCTGATTACAAAACCAAAATTAAAGCAAATTTAAAATATTGTACTTTATAATGCATCTGATGGTATTTATTTATCAACAAAAATATGATTAAAATGCAGAACATTTAAGGTTGATAGAGATAATTAAGCATAGAAAATTTAGTAATCAGTTTGTTGCTATTGAATGAATAAAGGATGGGAAGAACTTTTAATAAATCCCAAGAGATAAGAGCTTGCTAACTTTAAAACAAAACGCAATAAAAACATTTTATAATGTGTACTTTTGTCTAAGAGCAGAGGAATGTACAGGTGTTAAATTGGCCACAGGAGGGGTATACTAATATTTCCTAAATGTGAAAGAATTATGAGGAAAATAAAGAATATATTTACTGAAAGGGATTCAAGTTCAAACAGTCTATAATTTATACCAACCCTATACTGAAGCTCATACTTAATCTCACGTAATGCACATTTTTACACATATTACTCCTATTTCACTGGAAATATGGATTGTAGTTCATTTGTTAGGGAAAAACCCACTAGAGTTCTTTCACAGGCACATTTCCCCCCAGTTCAATTCTTTCCATATCTCTATTAGCTTGTTTATGCAATGGACTTTCAAGTCAATCTAATTTGTGATCTCAGACTTAAGCTGAGGATTATCTATTTAAGCATGAGTCAATTAATTTTATAAATACATATTAAGTACATACTATGTATCAATAACTATTTTATGCAGAACACAGTGATTTACAAAATATACCACCACCATACAAGTTACAGTCTTACTAGAGGAAACAGTCAATAAACATATAATCCACTAAATGAAAGACGTCATTAAAGTCATGGTAAACAATATATAGTAAATAAATGGATAGGATGAAAGAAATCAATAGAAACCGAAATAGGGTAAGCTATTTTTGAAAAAGTTGAACAGCATATGACAGAGAGACTGAAAATAATGATGTGGGGATGGCTCTAGATGAACCAGGTAAGGTCGTTCCGGGTCAGATTGTAAATAAAGACCCTGAATTGGGCAAGCGCTTAAAGTATGTGAAGGAGGCCCTGGTGGGCACATATGGAGCAACATTACTTAGGAGCAGTGCATTTAATATCAGGATTATTGACATCAGTCCAACAGAATCCAAATTCTGGATGCCTTCCATCTTCCCCACAGGTGCCTACCACCTTGTGGTATTAACAGGTTACTTCAACAAGCAAAGCCTCAATTTACTCCTCTGTCTAATGTTTTCATACCTTCCTCACAGCATTTCTGTGATGGGACTTGAATACACAGTGCTTGAAAAAAAAGACTCAAAATAGTGTCTAAAACACAGAATGCAAGTTAAAATAAATGTTTGTTGCCAGCTGTGGAGCTTAATGCAAGGGCAAACCTGGATTTAATTCTCAATGCTTCTGTCTCTATTTACATAAACTTGGGAAAGTCATTTCACCTCTCTTTGCCTCAGTTTCCTTATCATAATATGAGGGATTATAGAGGAACCCATTTTAAATAGTTGTCATAAATATACAAATTGCATTAAATTAGATTAATAGCACAGTGAATCATTTTGCTTCCTATGATTTATATGCAGAAATGCTATTAATAGTAGCAGAATAAAAGTGACCACAAATAAGACAAAAAAACTTAGTTCTTCATTTTTCTAGTAGATCTTTTCCCTGTTATAAGCAACACTCCCCAAAATAGCACAATAATTGACTCCATTCACAAACTAATAATCTAAAAGTTATATTTTAGTTGTCTTTTTTGGCACCTTCCATAATTAATATATGAGAAGGTAGTATCTACTCTTCTTGATATGTCAATATGTGGTTTATATTCACATCATGGGTCTTGAGACCTAAGTAAGAAGTGGATCCTGAGGCAAGGACTTGGATGCAAGTGATTGGTTAATAAATTGCCTCCAGGTCAGCAAATGAGAGGGAGCATGGGAAAGCAATACAGAAAGAAGAATCCAAACAGGGTGTTATTTTGAAGTTCCAGCCTCAGAATAATTCCTGTAGGGGAACTATGGGAGGTAAATAAAGTGTGAATTTCCATACTTCTGCACCTGTTAGACAATGGCTTGGGATTTCATGGGAGGTGACTGTAAACTTATAGGCACTTTAGGGATCCCTCGGGGTGCATGTGAGCAAAGTGGTTCCAGTAGCCAAGGGAAGTCTTCCAAAGAGAGTTGCAGGTGCAGGTCATTAGAGGCAAAAGCATGCAGAAATTGTAGTGCATGTAGTGTGTGTGCATGGGTGTGTGTGCATATTAAAGAATGAAAGAGAACCTGACAACAGTAACAGTGTCCACCACAAACCATTTCTCCATATGTCATTGCCATCACTTTCTTGACTAGACAGATAGACTCTAACTGATCCCCTTCCTTAACCAGATTTCTTGCCTGCTCTCCAACTGTTGTCCATTCTGCAGTGAAGCTGATCTTTTCTAAACATTCTGTGTTACAATTTTCCAACTGATTTCCATTGCACTGAAATGAGTGCAGATTTTTTACTCCAGCTTACAAAGACCTACAGGATCCTGGCTTCTGCCTAAGTCTCTGGCTTCATCTAATACAACTGGGTTTCTCTGCTTAAAGGCTTCTATTCTACCCAAAATGGGCATCAGAGTTAGAACAGACCCAGGAAATGAAAAATGCTCTCCAATTTCTTTTGCAAGAGAGATCAGTAAGGATGATGGTCAAAAGAGACCTCCCGGTGGGGAAGAAACAAGTGACCAGTGTGGTCAGCTAAGGAATTTGTTGTATTTTATCAAAGTGAGACACCAGCTGTTCTTGAGATTCGCTGGCTGCTCATTTCCCACAGCACCAACACTGTTCAACAAAATGCAGGGCATGTTCTGAGCTAGTGGCCACTAGAGGGTACTTTGCTATTGCACTTTTTCCAGACACTTTCTGATTATAGTTTTCTGATATTTATTTCAGAGCTTTACATCTGCTGTGGTTAAATTTACCAATTTCCTGCAGTTTATAGTATTATGAATAGCCACATAAAGTCTTGCTAAAAGATAAGTACCATCACCTGAGATTTCAGAGTCAAAAAGTGATGTGATTTTCATTTCTCTTATGTCAAATCATGTGGATTTGTGACCATACATATGTATTTTGTTAAGATTAAAACAACAACAACAACAACAGATATGGGAATTAGAGTACATATGTGCTGGACAGAGCCCATAGCTCTGGACCATAGCAAATATCCATACTATTATCTGCCAATCATCATTCCCTATCTGATATACGTTTACATATACAAATACACACACGCACACACACACACACACACACACACACACATATGGTTATAATAGAAGCAACCATGGTTGATGATGATGATGACATTAACATGTTCAAAATTTGTATCCTAGCACTATACTAACTTGTTTACATAGCTTATCTTTTGTAAAACATACTATTTAAGGCTGTGTGTCTAAAAATTTGTTCCAGTACTTATTATCTGTGCATTTGTTAAATTGCTTAGATACTTCACACTTCAGTTTCCTTGTAGGTATATGCTGTTGTATAAATAAAATAAAGTCCTTGTGATACAAATAACTATTACTTTGTATTGACTGAAGTTCAAAATAAATTTAATAACAATGCCTTGTGAGTCAGATATCAATTATTCTCTTTTATGGGAAGAAGTAGTTGAGACTGAGTAAATATCGCCAAATCTCACAGACGATAAAGGATGAAACCAGGCTAAAGGCATGTGTTTGACCTTTATGCCTTGAAAACAACAGCCAACTCCAGAGATGTATGGTCCAATGTTAGGCATCTGGCCCAAGTCAGGTAAATTAGAGTCCATTCCCAGAATTTTTCAGACTCTACTTAGATAATACTATCCCTTGTTTTCTGGATTGGAAGATGTTAAATCTGAATTTTATATATTCCTCTATTGATCAGGTTGGGGAGGCTTAGTTGAAAGAAAGAGAGGAGAGAGGAATGAGCTAGAGAGAATAGTACTAAAGTACCTAAACCCTTAATTCTTGTTTTCAGGAGCAGAAAGACTCAGTTGCTTCTTTGCTCCTTTCCTTCTTCCCTTTCCACACTTAATTTGATTTGATAATCCAATGAATTCTTCTTTTGCCTATACTAGTTTGATGGGTTTTAATTGCTTACCAAAGGCATTACCAGCAGCAGCATTACTATAATTTTATATCTTCTAAATGAAATGGTTCACAAAAACCAATTTTCTAATAAATAAAATTAATTCTGAAATACCAAATGAACTATTTTTTTTTTACTTCAAGAAGAATCAACTTACTATCTCGACTGAGAGACATTCTTGATTGCAAAATTCCAGATCAAATTACCCCTTAGCTAAGACCTCATATTTAATATTGCCATATCAATTTTGTGTGCTCATTTTTCCTATTATTTTAGGAAATAAATATGTGTTGTTGTTTTTAATTATCAGGTAATATGTTTCCATTTAGAGCATGCTTTCTTCAGAATCCAATTAAATTTGAGTAACTTACTCAACTAATTGTAAAAAAATATAGCTATCAGTTATAAAGGATTGACATAGTAGGGTGCTAGGTATTGCAAGACACAATCCTAAGTACATTCGGTATAATTTAATTTGTCTTAAGGGAACATCTTATCATGTTACAGAAGAACAAGGAAGAGGAAGAAGAGGAAGAGGAGAAATAGGAGGAGGAGGAAGAGGAGGAGAAGAAATACATTATAGGAGTTGACAAATTGTGTGCAGAAAACAGTGTTATTTAAAATATGTAAGCACATATATATGTATATATTAATAAATACACTACTTTTATTGATCTTAAAGACTTTAGGAACACTCAGTATAATCTTTAGTATACTATAGGGTTTAATTTTTTTCAAACATTTAGTATTTTAAATTACAAATATCTTCTCATTTATATGCTGCAATATATGTGATGTTAAAGTCAGCTGTTAATTTCCTGTTTACTTGTGCTACACAGGTCTCCTTACATAGCCAGGTGATGCATGAGGTTTTAATGATAGCTCACTGAGGTAACATGGAAAAATAATGTATATCTAACATATTATTTCTAAAATTTTAGTAGCATTTAGAAAAGTTTTATAGTTTACAGGTTATGTGAAAATGAAATACAACATGATAAACCACTTTTCTTCTTCTAGTCCTCAGGGGCATCAGACAATATACTGAATTTGATATCCTGCTGAAGCTGTTTATAATGAGGACTTACTACCGCCTATCACTATTCATCTGGACCTATATGTCGCATACAGTTGACGCTATCCCACTACAAGAAAAAGCTAACAGTGATTTACCAAGCAAAAGGGTAGTGGATCTGACGAAAGATGATGGTAAAATATTACATCGCACCAAGCGTGGCTGGATGTGGAATCAGTTCTTCTTGTTGGAAGAGTACACAGGTACAGATACACAATATGTTGGCAAGGTAAGAAAAGCAATTAAGAAGTGGTAGCAATGTAGTCGGTTTTATAACACCTTCCTGTGCTGATTGTTTAAAATAATGATTATTTCAAAGTATCTGACTAATTACGATGTGCAGAAGGCATAGTATTGCAAATGTTCGTAGCAGGGTAGAATGGGGAATGTGATTTATTCAGGTAGCTAAGTGCAAGTCAGTATCCATAGTGAGCCTCAATATAAAACATCATCTGTGGACTTGATTCATGATTAATCGACTACATTTGACTTAATTTTATGTGTGTGCATTTAGAAGATTTTAAAAACTTTCTTCGAAATTTAATTTAACATCATGTAAAATAATAACTTAGTGTGCTATGTGAGGCAAAAAAAACACAAAAATATAGTCAGAAATTATATTGGTCCCTACTAATGAACAATTTATCTTAAGTTGAATAGTAAGCAGTGTATGAGAGTAAGTACAAATACTTCTATCTAGATGGTCTGTTTCTTAGTCTCAGTCGAACTGAACTACTTCCTGCCTGTAAGCCAGACCAAAGGACTCAAGGAGAAGGAGAAGGAAAACAGAAGTAGAAAGAAGGCAATACCTTTGGGATGAGCCGTCCTAGTAGCAGCAACAGGAGCTCATTAGCAGTCCGGAACAAATGGCAATAGAGAATACGTAACTCTCCCTTCTTATATTCAACTTTGGGAAAACAGATTCACAATCTTTGTCTTCCTGCTTCTTCTCTGTCTCAAAATAGAGGACATGATCTTGCCAATGTCCAGAATTTTCTATTATCCATCTTCGCCTTACCAGTTTCACTCATACCATTCTGTATACAGGACAATTCCTTGTTCACTTCATTGTCCCACATACGTGCCTAACTAATGCTCAGATACTTTCACATTCTAAGAATAAAACGAAATAAACAGTGATGAATGCTAACACTGCCCAGAAATCATATATATTGTTTTCTTGATTCTTTATACATGATGCTAGAAGTGACTGGGATGGTCTGAGTATTTTTTGACTTATTGTCAACACAAGGCAGAGAAGATAGAACAGGCCAAAAATAAAAATATAAAAAGTACCTGATATCAGAAAGTCATGGCTATTCCTTTTAAGCCAGAAATACATTTATTCTGTGAAATTGCCAAAATCTTCATTTAATTTTTCATTTTGTGTGTGTGACAGTATTTTTTCAAACATAGCTTTTTATTGGAAGCCTATTATTTCCTCTTCTTTTGATATCTGTCTCCCCTGGTTCCATAGGTCATATTCATTTTGCCCCATAGAGTTCACTGGCTGATTCCTTTTTCCCTCTTATTTCTCCTCAGGTTAGTCATAGGGCATCCCCCTGCACTCCTCATTTAACATCACTTTCCACACTATAGTTAATAACTAACATCAGGATATTTCAAGTTCAACTGACAAATGTTTGTGTCTAAGGACTGAAATTGCCTTGTGAATCTTTTTCTAAGGCAGTTCATGAGGTCTCACATAGAGGGTTTTATCCTTGGAGATTCACAGATGCAGAAGAACAGCCACAGATAAAGAGAGATACTCAGTCATAAGGCGATCAAGGCTCTACTGCAGGCATTTACTTTTAGCTATCAACAAAAATGCTTCTTTCTAAAAATTGAGTGTGCATTGATTAACAGACACCATTATTGCACTGACATTTTAAATATACACTAAGCTTTGGATCTTTTTGTACCATCCTGCTTATTTTTAATTAGTTCAATAATCTGTCAAAAATAGTTACGTGCATAGTTTTATTTAATTAGTCTTCATAAAATATTTTATCACTTGTCTTTGGAAAATAACCTTTCTTTTTTTTTTTTTTTTTTAAATCCATGGACAAGTTAAGGTGTCGGATTTCTGTGCCTACTTATCCTTGACAACCAGATTATGAACCAAAAGTGCAATACCATTATAATAATCAGAATTTTTGTCAAATGAAGATAGTCAAACCCAAACTGTGTCAACTATTTTCAAATTATACTTGGAAAGAAACATGTATATGAAAGAGAAACTTCAACAAATAAAACGCATGCACTTCTTTTGGAAAAAAAAAAAAAAAGGATTTCTCTGTTTTGTATCAGGGCCTTGTCTTAAATTTGCCATGCACCATATAGTTAGTTCAGATAAAAGTAGGCTTCCAAGGACTTCCTAGGATTCATTAAGTTCTTAAGGGTCTATGAACTCTCCTAACCTGTTCTTCTAGTTTCTGACCTCATTATTCATTCGCATATGCAGAGACTAACCAGGCCTTTGCCCTCAACTTGGTCAAACATATGAGTTCTCTGGAGGATTTAACTTTTTGAACGCCAAACAAATTGTTTTCTTTTTGACCACGTTGTTCTGTTTCCCTCGTCTTCAAGGACCCACATTTATATCATGTGATATAAATACCTACCATATTTACCATGCACCATGATTCAAAGAGAATATGTAACTTCTGATGTAAAGAGATTTTCATATTTTTTCTTAGTTTTACAGAAGGTTGGTATTGCAGACAATGTTAAGACCTCTTTCAATTTATAGGTGATATAAAACTGTGTAAAGTTGGAAGGATATATAATCCTTGGATGCAAAATTTAGGGTTTGATTCTAAATTTAAAGGAAGGAGTTTTAAAACAAATAATAAAGTAGTAGCAGCAAAATTTAATAAAATATACTTATGTATGCACTGAAACACGAAATTTACAAGGGTCAGTCCTGATTATGCCATTCAGTAACTGTGCAGAACTTTAGAAGTTAATTAAACTTTCCAAACCTCAAATTCTTGTTAGGTTAAATTGTCACTGAGATTTCTTTAACTCCAAAATTCTGATGTATTCTAGGATTATGGATGCAACTGCATTTGAGGGCAAGAAGAGCTAGTATAAATTTAATCAAATTTGCATGTGGATAAATCCAAGGAGGTGAGATTGCATATGGCAGGTGTGCATGTGAAACACACATGCAAACACACAAACACACACACACACACACACAGACTAACCTAACACGATGAAGTTAGATCACTACTGTAAAAGGCCCAGAATTCCATGCTGAGTTGTTTTTACATACAGCATGGAAAGTGAGTCCTGTTGAAAGTTTTTGTACTTATTTTTGATGTATCACAAGTATGGAATGCTCAGTTTGCTTTAGTGTCAGGATGGACTGGAGAAGCAACAAAATGAGTAACGATGATATTTTTATAAGAAAAACTAGGGAATATTTCTGTATGTCATTTCAGACTTTTGCAATACAGGACAGAAAATTGAGGCATGTTGAAATTAAGAGTAATTTTTGTATTTTAACTATACTGGATTTAAAATTAAAAAAATAAATTACGAGTAACTTTGGTTTTCCACAATAATGCAATCTGAAGTTTGGTTGCTCGTTGTTGATGGAAGCTATCAGAGATTTATTAATTCTGTTTTTTGTAATGAGGGAACTTCTTGGTTCTTACTTAAGAGGACTACAAAGTTATGACAATTGCCATGTAGTTTCCTTGTGATTTGAATAGAGACATGTGGCTGAATTACTTAGCCAAAAGAGTAATACTGCTCAAGAGAAGAATTTAATAAATTTAGTAAGAAGCATAGCAAAGGCTCTACCATTCTGTTAAAGAAACTTCATATACATTTGATTTCTTACAAATTAGATCTAGATCCTGAGAAATTGTCCTCAGGACAATCCTGAGTTGTCATGGATTAATAATTAACTGATCATATGCCTATTATGGAGAATTGATATTGGATATCTAGTTATTAAAGCACATTTATTATGCAGAGAGATACCAAACTTACAGGTATAATGTTTATTCCTTTTAAAGGAAAACATTAGCATTCATAAAATAATTTGAAATATAAGCTTAATTGACTATTACATTTCAATTCAAGGCATTAGCTTTGCTCAGAGAAATCAACATCATGCCGTGGAACTGTGTATAACTAGGCACCATTTAAATACAATATATTTTTTATAGAGTTAGCTCTACATTTTTAATAGTGTTAATTCAAAAACTTTTACTGTTCCAGAGCTGAAAACATCAAGAGTGTAATTACAGAATCCCAGAATGGAAGAGGACTTTTAACATTTATCAAGATCTTGGTTACAACTTGGTACAACTGATTTAGGAGTTAACTAAAACAAAGGGAAACACGGGTACAGATAGGAGTCTGATTTCTAACAGACTGAGTGATGAAACTCTCTTTTGTACTTATGGTTATTGACATATGCACTAAATATTGATATTTCTCCAAAGTATACATAAAATAATGTATTTGGACAGGCAGTGTTCTCTTAGGCTTTCAGAAAATGGCAGGTTGATGTGTACAGAAACAGAAATAAAGTCTCAAAGTTCCTGAAGGATGTTTGATACATTTTTATAGTATATTACAGTGTTTTTCAGAATCTAAATAAATTAGAAAGCTTTAGTTGGGCTGCAGTACTTGTGGTAGCTGTTTCAGATTTATGGGCACATTGTATCCCAAAAATGCTCTTTCTAGGTTAGTTGTTTAAAGCTAAAAACACATGAGAAAAATATTAAGCATGAAGTCTAGGTTTTCTGGACAGTCTACAAAGGCTTATTTCACACTGAGCTCTCTAAAATTTCACTTTTCAAACAGAGTGCTGTCATTTAATTCTGACTGCCAATTTCCTCGCTGCTAGCCCTCTATCACCACTTCCTTGAGCCACTGTGTTAGTGCACTAACTGGACTTTTTAGTTGACTTCATTATTTTGCAATTCTTAAAAACATACAACACACTCTTTCTTTCTTTCTTTCATGTTACGTGAGTCACCATACAGTACATCATTAGTTTTTGATGTAGCATCTCTTGCATGATGCCAATCTCCAGGTCAACCTATCTATAGAAAAATAACCCAAATTCACTTAAGTAGAATCCCCAACACTGGATATCGTCCCTACAACTATGGTTTTAGCTCTGGGCAAAGGGAAATCTCTTCTCTTCCATATGCTTGACTTCTATTTTATCAGGGTCACAGACCTTTTTCAGAGAGTATCTAAACCCTTTTTCATAATTTCATCTCTTCTCCTTGCTTTCAGTCCTACCTCAAGTGAGTCCTCATACAAAATGCCCACTGTCATTCTCCCCAGCTAGAATTTCCTGTCAAAGTTATACTACCTCTCAACTTATTCAAGGCATAATTTTAATTATTTTGGTCTAATATTTTACCATCGAGAATCTGTGAATTTTGGGCTCTGAATCTGTGTTGGATTTCATTTTTTCTTACCTGAAATGTTTGACTTAATGTATATATTTACTCAAAATTAATATTCAGTTGCTTTCAATATATCTCTATTTGCCATTTATTACTCTGGGTCCTGAGGTATTGACACTACAAAACACTAAAAGAGCAGAGAAAGTTAAAAAAAAAAAAAATCCCACTTTCCTGATACATGTTGCACCAAGTCAATTTATTTCCCGTATTGCCGTTATACTTGGGGCTCCTAATTGCAACCCAAGATCCTCCCATTTTACTCTATGCCTTCAAACAGCACAAACTTGAGAATCCCTTTTACTTCAAAAAAATCTCTATGTCCTTAATATAGATAATTTTAAACAGACATTAAGAATTAAAAGATAAGGGGTGCCTAGGTGGCTCAGTGGGTTAAGGCCTCTGCCTTCAGCTCAGGTCATGATCTCAGGGTCCTGGGATCAAGCCCCGCATCGGGCTCTCTGCTCAGCAGGGAGCCTGCTTCCTCCTCTCTCTCTGCCTGCTTCTCTGCCTACTTGTGATCTCTGTCTGTCAAATAAATAAATAAAATCTTTTAAAAAAATTAAAAGATAAGATTAAATAAATTCTGACTTTGATTAAGGAACTGTAACTACTTCTAGAAAAGTTTATATTTAAAATTTAAGCAAATTTTTTTTCTGGAATATAGCAACTGTTAAACCATTCAAAAAATATTAGAGTATGGCAGAAAATATTTATTAGTAAGATTGCCAAATATATGTGTGATTTTTTCCTGATACCTTCCACCAATTTCAATGCTTTTGAACTATTTCTAATATTTCAACATTCTCTTGCTCTACTTTAATACTTGTAGAAAATCACATCCACCCTTGTATATCCATCAGTGTTTCAAAAAGAAAAAAATAAGTAAAAGAAAGAAACTTAAAAAGAAGTAATAGCATCTCCAGGATGGTCTAGAGGGAGGATTGTGAAAAAATATTTAAGCACAAACATCATCTATTATTATTATTATTATTGTACAAGTAATTTGTGCTCCTTACAATGAATTAGGTCCAAAAAAAAATAATGTAAAACATATCAAAGATTAACTATAATCACACTACGAAGATAAGATTAAAATGATTACATTTTTGTTTATTTTCTTGTTACATATATTAATACTGTAGATTTTACATTACTTCTATATATTTTACTTTGTCTTTCTCAGTTAATTCTGTTTCTGCACATTGTTAAAATTTCAATGTTAGCCATATGATTTCATATATATATAGTTTTTGATTAAATTAATTTTATATCTTTTCTGAAATTTCTATATAGAATAGTTTTACACACACATACCCTTTGGTGACGATAATTTGGTAACTGATAATTTTTAGTGTATTTTAAATTATGTTTACTAAATTACTTTGTTAACTGTAAGTGGAATTCCAAGAGTCAAAGATATCATTTTAAAGCTCTGGATATGCACTAGTCAACTGTATTTCAGAAAATTGATAACACTAATCTTCCAAAATATGCCAACATGGGACATTATCAGTAAGCTAGATATTTATTTGTAAAGTTACGACTATATTAATGTGGATTTTAGACCTATGTATTATTATTCAATTAATTTAAAGAACTGACCACCTACAATGTGGGACATCAGGTGGAGTCCTAAAAATAAGAGTAAATAAAATGAACCTGTCTGCATTTTAGAAATAGATATATGTAAGTTATTGTAGATTTATTAGTCTCTATCTATAAAAAACAAAATGCTGTTATCACTGGACTGCTGGAGAAAGACTGACAGAAATCTCAGTTTAGATGAAGGATGATCCTTTTTTCCTTAATCAATAGACTGAATTCCTAACACCTAAGTTCTACTTAGCCTAATTTAGCATTAAGACCACTCTCCAAATTAAAAATGGATGCATTGTTGGTTTATTTGTTAATTTAAGACTATCATATTTCCCTATTCCCATGAACACAGACTTTATTTTTTTTACCAGATTTTCATAAAATAACCAAACTTTGCTTGTGCAAACATTTTCATAAGTTGTCCACAGTAAATCAGTAAATTCTAATAACTCGTATTAATAGTCTTATAGCTATGGTGGTATTATTCATGGAAAAGGACTTAGGACAAAATTCTAAAAGAAGTTAAGGCTTCTTTTTTTTTTTTTTAAGATTTTATTTATTTATTTGACAGAGAGAGCAAGAGCACAAGCAGGGGGAGCAGCAGGCAGAGGGAGAGGGAGAAGCAGGCTCCCTTCTGAATCAGGAGCCCAATGTGGGGTTCTATTCCAGGACTCTGGGATCTTGACCTGAGCCAAAGGCAGACTTTTAACTGACTGAAGAGGTTAGGTTTCCCATGATCAGGCCTCCTTACACTGATTTCATACTGTAATTGAGGTTATTCTAGATATGTTATTGGATATACACTTAGTGGAATTTCCTGAGTAAATATCCTATTTCAGAGCCATCTTTTTTTAGGGATATGATTACAAAAAATCATCATACTCAGACCTTTACATGAACAGAGACACAAAAATGAGTTCAAGATCAAAGAATAAGTGACTTGGTAAATCTAAGGGGAAAGAGGCCTTTTTTTTTTCCCCCTAAAAATGGAAAGGGATATATTTGTAGGTGGCAATTTTGTGGAAGTTTTAGCTTCTTCAATGGTTTCTATAACAATAGCTTTTCTTGAAAAATTAAAAGATTCTTCCACAGCTTATGTTTTATTGATCTTCCTCTATAAACAATAAGATCTATTGCTATTATGTGTTAATGGTTTTAGAAAAAAATGCATTTAAAAAAACTATTTTGCTAAATATGTTTTACATACTTAAAAAAGAATGTGTATTGCACACTTACTGGGTATAGTATTTTGCAATCTTATGTAAACTTGATGGTATTATTCAGTTCTCTATAAGTTTTGTGTCACCTTATTCCAAAACTTACTATGAAAATTCCTCTCTTTACCTCTGTCAAGTTTTCTTTATTTTTTTATGCCATTATTAGATGCATGGCCAACCATCTTTTATGTTTCTGATTAATTGATGCTTTGTTGTTATGAAATATCACTTTTAATCTTTCATAATACTACTTGCTTGAAGTTTACTTTGCCTGATACAAACTTAGCCACACCAATCATTTGTGATTATGTTTGTACTGTTTGTAATTTACATCCTTTTGCTTTCAGCCTTTTTGTACAATTCTATTTGAAACACGGGTCTTGTAAATATCTCAGAGGTGATTTGTTTGTTTTTGCTTTCCTACCATGTTTTGGGTCAATTGAGTTTTTTTTTTAAATATCTGAATTTGTTCTTTACAATTCATCCTTCACCTATTGTAATATAAATCTAATAAATATATATTTAGTATACAATGCAATAATCTTAGGACAATATAATTTTATTCCCTCTGTCAGTCTTTATATTTCTCATATATTTTCCATCTGTATATGTTATAAACTGTACCATATGTTGTTAATTTTCATTACTTAAGCACTTCATTATTTACTAAAAACCTAAAAAGAAAATATAATTTTGTATTATATTTTACTTATGTAATTATCATTTCCAGTCAGTGTTTTTTACTCTTTCATATTGATCTGGATTTCTGCATGCTGTCATTTCCTTTCAACCTGAAGACTTCCTTTAGCATAATTTGTAGTTTGGATCTGATGGAAATAAATTTTCTCAGCTTTTTTTTTTTAAATCTGAAAATATAATTATTTCATTTCTAATTTTGAAAAATATTTCAAGTGGCTATATATTTAAGTGACTATAAAAAATATTTAAGTGACTATAGATTGATCTATAACTGGTTGTTTGTTTGTTTTTTCTCTTAGCAGTTAAAATTTTTGCTATATTGCATTGTGGATTTTATTACTTTTAGTAGGAAGTCAGTCATTATTCTTATCATTGTTGTCCTTTATGTCATGTGTATTTGTCTCTGGTTGCTCTTAAGGTTCTGTCTGTGTCTTTTGCTCTCTTGACAGTCTGTTTCAACATGGGTTGTGCTTCGATACCTGGCTGTGTTTTTGTTCTGTTTTTTATTTACTTATTTATTTAGATAGCACATGTTGGGGGAAGGGGCAGAGGCAGAGAACTAATCTCCATGCTGATGCAAACCAGATGCATGGCTCAATCTCACAACCCTGAGATTATGACCTGAGCTGACACCAAGAGTCAGATGCTTAACCAACTGAGCCACCCAGTTACCCCTAGATGTGTTTTGCTTAACCTCCTTGGGATTCACTGGCCTTTTTAGATCAGTGGGTCTTTTTTCATTAAACCTTTAAATTGTATGCTCATTTTTATGATCTGCTACATATATATATATATATATATATATATATATTTTTTTTTTTTGCAGAGGAAGAACTCCAAATACAAGTATACTAGGGTCTTCCACATTTTCTCCTACATGACTGAGACTATCTTATATTTTTTTCAGTATAGTTCTATATCTGTGCTTTAATTTGGTTAATTAATTTTTAGTGTCATCAAATTTATTGTTTCTTTTGTTTCTGTGTCTAATCTACTGCTACAGGTTTTTATTACAGAAGATATAATTTCCAGTTCTAGGTTTCCTTTTCTGTTTGATTTTTAATAAAATTTATGAAATCCCTTAATCATTATTTTAGTGTGTCCTATAAGTTCTTTAGTATACTTATGATAGTTATTTTCAAAGTCTTTGTTAAATTTAACATCTGAGTTACTTTTACCTATTTCTATTATTCTCTTGCTATATTTTTCTGCTCTTCAAATCTATATAAAATTTAGATTACATTCTGGGTATTATGGTTAACACATCGTGGAGATTCTGGATTTTGTTTTCTTCCTCTGAAGATTGTTGAGTGTTGTCAGAGCAGGAAGTGAAATTGTGGGATTCTACTTTGATTCTATGTAGGCTTTTAGAATTTTCATGGCAGACTATTTTGTTTATTCCCTTTGTCCTGTGGTGTAACCCTATATCCTAGTACGTCACCCAAGCTTCTAAGTTATCACTTTTATGGTGTTTTATTGGATATCTCAAAGTGTTCACTGAACACATTTACCTACAAGGAGCATTAATCTTAAGATCTTCATTCCTAGTATTTGGTATGGCTAAAATCTCTGCTTAATTTTTAACTTTCAGACTGTTCCTCTTCTCTGGATTCCTTAGAGTCTTAGTTTATAGATGGCCAGTTTAGAAGTCACCTATATGTTACATGTAGCATGTGTTCAAGGTTTAGGGCTTTCTCCTCTGTGGCTTTCTCTATTCCTGAATATCTTCCCAATTTTTAGCCATTATGGCATCCCTGAATCCTGACCTCTGATTCCTTAATTTGTAAAGACTGCTGCTTTCTGATTGAATTCTGTCTTCTGCATGGCACATGAAAAGCAGGATACTTGCAAGGAAAAGGGAATTAATATGTAAATCACTTTAACCCCTATTTGCTAGTAATCCTCCCAGTTTGTGTTCCTGATTTTTATCTAGTGACTTTATAAAGTCTTAAAAAAAAAAAAAAAAAAAAAGCTAGTTTGTAAGGAGTTAATTATTTCCACAATAAGAGTGTTGTTCCCAGACAAGCTATTTTCTGTGACTGGAATCAGAACTCCTACATATTTTTTCCTTATTAAAACTTGTGTATCCTATAAATAAATGTCTTATGATTGAATGCATATATAAAATGAAGTCCTCTAAGACCGAATCAGCAATGCAAATATGGTTTAGAGCATATTGGCTAAAAATTATTTCATTCCATTTTTTTTTCTTTCTTTTTCTTTTTTTAAAGATTTTATTTATTTGACAGAATAAAAAATTATTTATTTTTTAAAAGATTTATTTATTTGACAGAGAGAGAGAGAGATCACAAGTAGACAGAGAGGCCGGCCAAGAGAGAGGGGGAAGCAGGCTCCCTGCTAAGCAGAGAGCCCGATGCCGGGCTTGATCACAGGACCCTGAGAACATGACCTGAGCTGAAGGCAGCTTAACTCACTGAGCCACTCAGGTGCCCCTTCATTTTCTTTTCTTGAGTAATTTTTCTTTTCCACAGCATAAGAGGAACTGAAGAAGGACCTGAGCATTCTTATAAAGTATTCTAAGAATACCACATAACAATTTTTAAGTTCTTGCTTTAAATGACTTTTTTCAGATTTTTAATTAAAATAGTATAGTCAATATGTTAAGACGGATGGTTGAAGGTAGCAAATTGTTTGAGGAGAATATTAAATCATTAGCATATGTTATTCCAAACACTATATGGGGATAATGGCAGTGACTAGGCAGAAGTATGTATTTGGATGTAACCCTTCTTTGTATTCACCACTTTTCCTGGGTTTATTGTTTAATTAATCTTCAACCACTGTTGAAATTCAGCCTGTATACTTATAAGTTAAAGGATAAAAAACATTTAGGGAAAAAAATGTCAGAAGCAACTCTATTTCAATCAATAACTACTTTCCACTAATTATGTTGATGTATGTTGTGAAAACACTTTTTTTTATGTTCTTACTTGCTTAGAAAATCACTTTTTGTAGTCACTGTAGTATATTTCAGATTAATAAAAATCAATAAAAATGAAATATTAAATATCTTTAAAGTTGTAAAATACTAGGTTATTTGCTGTGCTAAAGACTTTTACAAATCTCTGAAAGAAAAAGCTTTATTGACTTTTCTATGCTTACCCCAATAAAGCATGTTAAACTTTCTTTTAAAAAAGTCTTCATTTCAAGTGAGTAAAGTCATTTTTTTATGTGTACATGAAAAAAATAAAAGTGTCTTGGTCAAATGACAGACAAAAAAGCATTTGTTTACATACATTATGAAACCAATTTTCCAATATACAACCAAACAACATAGACTCTATACTTCATTTGTCCCAAGTTTATCATGAAATATACTGACTTTTATAATACATTTTAAATTCTAATTTACAATGACCTAAATATCTGTTTTGTACAAATAAATATACATGTTTTATTTCAAAATTAATGTAAACAAAGGAATGGTGAACTTTTATTATAAAATGGGTATTAGGGAAATCATTAAAAGGAATATAATGAAAGATCATAAATACAAAGTTATGTCAATGTTTCCCATAAATTTATTATAAGAGCAGCTCTGAAGTTAAGGCAGGAAATTTCAGTATCTGTCCTCAAATTACACAGACTGGGGATACTAGAAAATTTTCATTTTTTTTTCTTCCTACTCATGTTAGTCTAATATTAGCAAAGAACAACTTGTGTTGCTGGTGATAAATTGGAAGATCAAACTGAAAGTTAGAATCTTTGACCATCCTCAGCTTGGGGAAGAAAGACAGAGATGAGAAGGGTAGATACGATCTTAGGCACTGCCTAGCTTTTATCTCCAAGAAGTACTTTGTCCGGTCAGTGTTTATGGGAAGAACACATAAAAAATGCTACAGTCAAAATTGGGTTTTTTGTTTGTTTGTTTGTTTGTTTTTGTATAGTTCCAGTAGTTTATTTTTGCTTTTGTTTCCCCTGCCTGAAGAAAAATATCTATAAATATGTTGCTAAGGCTGATGGTCAAGTGATTGCTGCCTGGTTTTATATTAGGGGACTTATGTTTTCAGGCCCCACATTCAGGTCTTCAATCCATATCAAGTTTATTTTTGTGTGTGGTACAGAAAATTCTGTTTCATTATTTTGCATGTAGCTGTCCAGTTTTTCCAACACTATTTATTAAAAAGACTGTCTTTTTTCCATTGCATATTCTTGCCTCCTTTGGTGTAGAATAATTGACTGGTTAAGCATGGATTTATTTCTGGGCCCTCTATCCTGTTCTGTTGATCCATGTGTCTGTTTTTATGCCAGTACCATACTCTTCTGATTACTATAGCATTTTAGCATGTCTTGAAACCTGGGATTGTGATACCTCCAGCTTTGTCCTTCTTTCTCAAGATTGTTTTGGCTGCTTAAGGTCTTTGGTGGTTCCATATAATTTTAGGATTACTTATTCTAGTTCTGTGAAAAGTGTTATTGGTATCTTAACAGGGATTGTATTGAATCTATAGATTGCTTTGGGTAGTATAGACATTTTAATAACATTAGTTCTTCCAATCCATGAGCATCATGTATCTTCACATTTAGTTGTGTCATCTTGAATTTCTTTCATCGGTGTCTTAGTTTTCAGAGTATAGGTTTTTCACCCCCTTGACTAAATTTATTCTTAGGTATTTTATTCTTTTTGGTGCAATTGTAAATGGGATCATTTTCTTAATTTCTCTCTCTGCTACTTTGTTATTAGTGTACAGAAGTGCAACAGATTTCTGTATAATAATTTCATGTTCTGCAACCTTAATGAATTCATTTATTCGGGCGCCTGGGTGGCTCAGTGGGTTAAGCCGCTGCCTTCAGCTCAGGTCATGATCTCAGGGTCCTGGGATCGAGTCCCGCATCGGGCTCTCTGCTCAGCAGGGAGCCTGCTTCCCTCTCTCTCTCTCTCTGCCTGCCTCTCTGTCTACTTGTGATCTCTCTCTGTCAAATAAATAAAAAAAAATAAAATAAAAAAAATAAAAAAAATAAAATAAAACTATCTACTGATGGAATGAA
Source organism: Neogale vison (assembly GCF_020171115.1). Taxonomy (NCBI): domain Eukaryota; kingdom Metazoa; phylum Chordata; class Mammalia; order Carnivora; family Mustelidae; genus Neogale; species Neogale vison. Next base: position 295,854,297 of record NC_058091.1, read on the forward strand.
TGGATAAAGAAGATGATGTCTATATATATTCAATGGAATATTATTCATCCATAAAAAGAGTGAAATCTTGCCATTTGCAATAACATGGATAGACCTGAATGGTATTATGCCAAGTGAAATAGGAAGAGAAAAGCAAATACCATATGACTTCACTTACATATGATATCTAAACAACAGAACAAACAAACAATAAGCCTTAAATACAGAGGAGAAGTACAGGGAATGGACAAAATAATTGAAGGGGATCAAGAGGTATAGTTTTCTGGTTATAAAATAAATAACTCATGGAGATAAAAATACAGCATAATTGATAACATAATAATGTTGTATAGTGACAGATGGTGACAACACTTATCACAGCGAGAACTGAGTAATATACGGAATTGTCAGATCACCATGTTGTACACCTGAAGCTAATATGACATTGTATGTTAACTATACTTTAATAATATTTTTTAATGTACTAAAACTGTGTGACGTGCAGAAAGCCATTAAGTTCAAGACAATAGTACTAGAGTGGTTGATTATGGTAACCAATAACATTTAGAATTAATTTCATAGAGATTATTTTTTGACCATTTATTAGCTTTAGAGAAATTGAAAGAAAGTTGGTGAGGCATAAACACATATTTAAAAATAACTCTTAGAGATGCCAGGAAATTTGCGCTACATATTCGTTCCCCAGATTTTGCCTGCTAATTTTATTCTTTGCCTAGGATCACTCAGCCATTATTACTGTGTCCTTTGCTACTCTCTTTAAGTTCTAAGTCAAAGGCAGTAATACAAAATGTTAAGATTTAGAGTGAGAGTGCAAAAACTGCAGCTAGAAAATTGTGAATAATTAGAGTTGATCAATAATAAAACAGCCTCCTTTCTAAAGTAATAAAACTCCATCTTTCAAAGTGTTCAAAGAGAGGATAAATGTACATTGATAGTGGAGCATTTATAAATGATGAAAAAATATAAAGAAGAAAATGTAACTCCCAAATTCACTGATAACCATGGTTACGATGAGATAAATTCCTCTGGCATTATTTTTTTTGTCCCAAAATTTGTATATAGTAAGTATCTGCAAAATACAAATAGTGTTCTCCCTGTGCACCTAAGATTAAAGTGTGAGCATATTTTGATGCCCTAAAATGATTTTCTAGAAATAGTTTATAAATGCTATGTGATACTATTTCAAATAGAAAAGAATATTATGAAAAACCCCATTAGGAAAAAAAAAGACCGTCATAAATAATTCTGGAATAACAGATAAGGATTTCAATGAATGGATGTAAGCTTATATGGGTATGTGTTGCCAACTTGGTTTGGTTAAGATGTACATGTACAAACTAATGTATGTGCATCTTAATTGCATAGCTCAATGAGATTTTTATTCACCTATTTGCCATTTCTATTTAGCTATGTTAATATAACCAATATCACAATATAAACAATGTTGGCATCCAAGAAGAAACCCTCTCATCCTCTGCCATCCCAGAGGTTACCACTTTGCTGACCCCAATCGATATTGATAAGTTTGCAAGTAGTTGAGTTTTATATACCTTGGATTACACAGTGTATCTTCTATATTTCAGCTTTATGCAGGACAAATTTATGCATGACATTATATGTAGGATTAATTGTTGATAATTATACAGTATTCCATTGTTTAAATATGACACAATTAATTTAATCTATTGACAAATAACTGATATGCTTCTAACTGTACATGATTATATACAAAAAGTGTGATAAAGATTCTTGCACATTTTTATTGTTACATGTTGTTTCATTTCCTTTGGATATATTTGAAGAGTGGGATTGCTGAACCACAGAGTGGCATAGATTTATCTTTAGTAGATGCACATAAAGTGTTTTCAAAGAGATTGTACCAAGTTACATTTCCTCCAGGAATTTGTGAATGTTCTATTTATTCCATATATTTACTAATGTTTCTATTATTAACTTTGCCTTGACACTTTATACAGGTTTTTATATATACAAGCCATTTTTCGAGAGATATTAAAATTATTTTCTCCTAACTTCAGCTTACTTCTTCATTACTATTATAGTGTCTTTTAATGAAGAAGTCTTCTTATTTTTAATTTGTTTCTATATATCAACATCTTCCTTTGAGTTTAGTAATTTTGGTGTCCTATTGAAGAGACATTTGCCCATCATTAAGATAGTATCTTTTGCTTTTTTTTTTTTTTTTGGAAGCTTCATTGTTTTATCTACCATGTTTAGGTCTTACAAGCCAATTTAAATTCACTTATGGACTAGATGTAAAGTAGAGATCAAAGAGTGCATACAGACCTAGATTTGCTCTAACATTTCTTTTTTTAAAGACTATTCTGTATCTAATTCTAATTTGTAACTTTTTGCATAATTCATGTGGTTGTTTATGTGTGCATGTGTTTGTTGAACTTTTCGTTTATCCTTATGTTATACCAGGTTGTGTTAATTCTCAAAGCATTATTGTTTTGTTTTTTAATCTAGTCATATAAGTCCCTCAACCATGTTCCTCTTCTTCAAGATCACTGGGGCTTCTGAGTCCTTTGCATTTTCATAAATTTTTTTTTTTTTTTACTATGAAGATATATTCTGTTGGTTTTTTTTTTTCCAATTTATTTATTTTCAGAAAAACAGTGTTCATTATTTTTTTACCACACCCAGTGCTCCATGCAAGCAGTGCCCTTCATAAACTTTTTAAAATTAGCTTGTCAGTCTCCACTAGTCTCAGGAACAGTTTCTGATTCAAGAGACTAAAATGACAAACCTGTTTTAGGAAATGTGTGACCCTGGACTGAATGCTGAATTTTGGTAGCATATGATCACAAGTTCATTATTAGAACAATTGGCATATTTGAAGAGGGACTGTTTATCTTAATGTTAAATGCAATTATATTATTGTTTCTTAAACTTTATAATTATACCATGATTATATTAGATAATTTTCTTGTTCTTAGGGTATAGATGCTGAAGTATTTATTTGGAGGTATAAATTGATAAAATGTCTACAAATTGATAAAGGCAATTTTAATACATATACAACATGCCATAATAGGTATGACAAATATCATATGCCTACAGAAGTACATAAATCAATAAGGAAAAGATGAACAGGCAAATATGAAAATGAGCAAAATGACTGACTAGTTATTTCACAAAAGATGATACCAAAGTGGCCAATTAGCGTATATATAAAAAGGTGCTCGGCTCATTGGGGAATGCAGATTTAAACCACTCAACACCAGAATGACTAGGAGTAAAAAACAATAAATAAATAAACCCCAAGGGGAAGTCATGACATGAAGAAACTGGAGCTCTCACAGATTCAGGATGATCTACAAATGCTAGAAACACTGAAGGAGACTTATCCGGAAAAATACAAAACGCCTTGATGTTAGAAGACTAAAATTTCCTCTAAAGATTAAATGCCATCCTAATCAATATCCCTGTATATTTCTTTTAAGTCTAGTTTGACATAATTTTAAACTTCCAGAGAGCCACTCAAGTTGTTCAAAGAACTTCCATACACCATTCAGCAGGATTTACCAATCATCAATATTGTCAATTTGTTTTGTCCCTCTTTCTGCATGTACAGATTTCGTATGATGGCAGAACTATTTCAATATTGTCATTACTTTCAGGACTTTTCCCTTCTTGAGCTCTACAGAAGGTCTACAGTATTTGCAAATGTACACTAAGTTGGCAATAACAAATCTAATTTCTGTTTCCTACTGATGGAATCTGTTCAGTTTCTTAGCCTTCTTGATGACATTTTCTAATAAGTATTTTGGAGTTGGATCTTGAGCATATGAAGTTTAGACATCAACTTGGCAATGTTAGTAGGGACCTGGAGGCTATGTTCCCTGTGACTCCTCCCCAAGATTGTGCTAATTTCTAGTTCCTCTGGCAAACTCAAACTCTGACCACTGTCTTCTCAGTCAAATAATACTGCTTCTCTCTGCCTGGGCTCTAAATATATTGTCGCTAATCCTGTAACTGCCAAGTACGTAACTGCCAAGTACCCTTAGAGGAAGAGTCTGGTAATAGAATAGGCCATAAAAAGCATAACTCAAGGTCATATCCTTTGCAACATTCCCTCTTTTGATTGGTCATCAGTTTTGCCTGTCTCCATAACTGTATTTTTTTTACCATGTTTTCACAATTATTCCCAGTGGGTATATTTGTCCAATGCAGCTAAATACCAAGACTGCTTTTGAGAAAAACTTCATAATGTGAATGCAGGGTTCGTGCACCACTAAGGCTTATCATATTGCAAGATTTAAGTATTTTTCCAATGTGCCTACTCAAAATAAGATATACCTATTTTTTTGTTATTATTATTTATTTGAGAGAGTTAGTGAGAGAAAGAGTGAGAGAGAGCAAAAGAGGGCACCAGCGAGGGTAAAAAGAGGGACAAGCAGACTATCCACTGAGCAGGGAACCTCATGTGGGACTCAATCCCAAGACGTGGGGATCATGATCAGAGGCAAGGGCAGATGCTTGACTGAGCCACCCAGGTGCCCCAAGATATACCTATTATTTCTGTTTCTTGTTTTATTATGTTAGTTAAAACTTTCAGAGTGCTTTTTTTTTCTTTTAAGTCATAGATGATAGTGGGAATGGATTCCTTTTTGTGATATGTCATTCTAAAGGATATGTTGAGATTTTTTTGAGATTTTGAGATTTTCTAGCTTGTTAAGAAACATGATGGTTCACTCTTTCCTTCTTGGAAAACTTGGACCTCCAAATGAAAATCTGCAGAGGCCATTTGTAAATATTTTCTATTTATTTCTTGTCTGGACCAGCAGGTCTGTTTTAGGGTTATACTTCTGCCTTTCCAGTCACAGCATCTCAAACACCCTATGAGATCAGTGATTAGTGACCCTTCTTTCCAGGGCAATTTTGAACACCCCCACTCATCTCATCAATACATCAGTGACAATGTGAGGGCAAGAACTCAGGTTCACCAACTAGCCTTTATCTTTTGAACTATCTAATCTTTCATCTCCTGTATATGTAACAAAATTATGTAAAATAAAAACCAACATCACCATTTTGTTTTTACTGCATTTTATAAAAACACTTCTATTATATCTATTCAGATGGTTTACTCTTTGAAAATATAGATTTTTTTTTTCTTACAGTTCAGTGCCTGGTACATATGAGCACTCAGTTCAATGTTGATTTTAATCCAGGTTTTTGAGCACAGGACTGTGATATTATTATCACTATTGTTATCACTACACTCATTAAGCAAAGACAGCTAAACAAAACAGGCAGATATTTTCCATACTCCCTAAATTGTTTTAGTGGAGTTTTGCTAACTCCAACATATATAACATTATATATGTCATGCTTACTTACTTACTTGTCTTCATAAGCACAAAAATCATCATTCTTATCACTAAATATGACCTTAACATGAAGACATGATCTTAACACAATGAAGCAAAGAGACAATAAATTAAGTCTTAAAATATATTATGTAATATAATTACATAAACTCGAGAGCCATATAAATTAATATAAACATCACATATTATTTGGTTGATATTTCAATGTACTGCAACTAAAGTGCAGAACCAGAAGACATTTTTAAATGTGTGACCATATGCTGTGAGTCCTGATAAAGATGCTTTTAATATTTGGCCTGACGCGGCCATCAAAAAGCATTTAATATACAAAATAGATTAAAGAAAAACACATGCATGAGTTTATACCTTTTGGTGATTGATCGGTTTCTATTCATTTATCTTCCAAACTCGTAAGCGTGGAGACATATGTGTTTCCACCGTAAGTAGTCTTGCCACGTCGCTCATCAGCTTTCTTATATTAAATCTCCAACCAGTCCTATTCCCTCTGACTTTCATTTTGTCTTTCAAATTACCTTTATATACTCTGTGAGAGTACTTTTTCTAAACCATGTTATCATCTTCAAACATTTTTTTTTCCTTTTTTTCTCATCTTCAAACATTTTTAATGGTTCTTGCCTAGCGTAAAACTCAAATATGTTGAGATTACTGTTATTTCAAAACCATTAATAAGGGGGCGCCTGGGTGGCTCAGTGGGTTAAAGCCTCTGCCTTCGGCTCAGGTCATGATCCCAGGGTCCTGGGATTGAGCCCAGCATCAGGCTCTCTGCTCAGTGGGGTCCTGCTTCCTCCTCTCTCTCTCTGCCTGCTTGTGATCTCTGTCAAATAAATAAATAAAATCTTAAAAAAAAAATTAATAGGGCATTCACTATTCTTCATAACATAATCACCCCATATTTAACTTACCACTTAATCCCCACATCTCTACAGTTTATTTATACTTTCCATTTTATTCTCTGCATAGTAAATCCTGTTCAAATGTAAAAGTTTACATTTGATATTGTTCTTATGAGCTGTTTACCATCTGCCAGTCAGTGGGGTTGCCATTCTCTGTCCTATTTCACTATATAGCGTTTTTATATCTTCTTATCACACAGAGGTGTGTGTGTGTACATGCATGTGCACATGTATGAGTTCTTGTGCTCGTGTATGTTGCGAGTTGTTTTTGTGCTGTCTATGAAAAGATAAATTCTGTAATCTTTTACATTCCAGTGCCCTGACACGGAGGTAGGTGAATGCATACATGTATGCATGTGCACACGTGCACTCGTGTGTACACATACACACACGCACACACACGTTAGAAAAAGAACAGCTTTCTTTATAAAGAGACTAAGCATCTTGAACAAATATCCTAAGGAAAATCCTCTTGCCATAGTGTATTTCAGCCATTAGTTGATTTTAGCAACATGCACAAATAATAATAAGGGGCATGAAAATGATTTGCTCTGAACTCCTTTCTTTTTTACTTAAAATAAATTTTGTGCACTGAGACCACAAAGGATAATACCATTTAAAGTTGTTCCTACTGAACAGGTATTTCTCTAAAGTTGGAATGAAAGAGTGGGAGTGAGAATACATTCCTGTAGTTAGCACTCCCCAGAGTATAATAATTGCCTCTTAAAAATGATGTGTTCAAGGCAATAACCTTCATTTGTATTCTATGAGATATAATATGACCAATGAGTGAATCCTAATTTTCTCTCATGTCATTTCACTCCTGGTAATATGTGCTTCATCTTGACCATTTTCATGGTGAATAATGCTAGAATCATACAGTACACATTCTCTTTTCTGACTTTGTGGTCAAGGCTAGAAATAGAGGTTCCCAATTTTAGCTTTGCATAAAGCTGAAAAGAAGCAGAGTTTGCATTTATGTCAAAGGAACTTCGTAGAATAAAAGGTAGCTGAAATGTGTGAATTGTGATAAGAATAGCCTCTTCTATGTCAGGAGCATTTCTGAGGTTTTTACTGCTAACATTCTTTTCCCCGCTATGGATCAGAAAATTTAAAGGAAATGAAAGTTTATGTTCATATTCAATTTGAATAATATGTAAAGATCTCAGGACCATTTTTATTATATTCACCCTAGACATTTGAATCACTGTAGGATTTGCAACATTTATGAGAAAAATCATCTTATTTACATGTACATAGGTATACAAGACAAGGTCAAATTTGCAAAATGAGTTTTTTCTCAAATAAGTAAGATCTAGTCCATGTAAGTCATTGGAAAGAAAACTCAGTGAAGGCAGAGGAATGAAGGTTCTGATTATTAATGCAAAAACTTCAGGTTGTATTCAATTATTCTATCATACTTCTTTGGAGTTGTTAAAATGATTTATTTATTTATTTATTTTAGATGAATAACCCTGGTAAGTATGATCTAACTTGAAGAACAAAGCTTGATCATGAATAGCCAAGCAATGCAATATTGGGAAACCATTTATATGAAAATGGAACCATATACATCATGTGCATGTATATATATTAACCTCACTGAGGTTATTTCTTTTCATGAATTTCAAAGGTTAGGCAAGTTGTTAGAAAAACAATAAATAAACTGATTATTTATTTTATTTTTAAAACAACATGCTTTATCTTCATTTCTCCACTAAGCTATTTGAAAGAGTTTAATTGATAAGGAAAAACATTAATTTAAGGTCAGTAACTATAACTTAATGTGTATGTAGTATAAAGAAAAAGACAATGACTACATTAGCTTTGTGATATATCCATAAAAACAAAAACTTAACATCCCTTGAATTACTAGAATTTAAAATTTACATTTTAAATTTTATTTTAATTAAAAATTTTAAATTATAAATTTTAAAATTTATCATTACAAATTTTCAATAATTTAAAATTGGTTTTTATGAAGAAGTTTTGAAACTCAAAAGACTTACTTTGAAAAAGGTATATAAATAAATATGTATACATATGTAATTATATATAATTTTCAATATACTAGTAAAAACAGCAGACTAAGAAAAATAAAGTATAGAGTTCTTAATGTCTGAAATAAGATAAGGAAAAGATAATGAAAAGAAATAATAAGTACAGATATCAAGAGAAGGAAATTTTGAATTTTTAAACTATCAATACAATCCGATTAAACTCTACAATTATGTACTGATATGTTTTACACATTATGCTAAGATAGCTCAGGTTTATAGTGAATGTTTACAAGAATCACATAATCCAACAGCCATAGGAATATGAGCATACATACAAAGGGAAAAGTTGTTTTTTTCACTCGAATTTATTAACATATTTCAGTGATTTTAAATGATTATCATTCTGAAAAGCCTTTTTGACCAATTAGCATTAGAACAGATTCTCTACCCACAATAGTAAAAATAATATCAAAACAATAGTGAAATGCTGTTGTTCTTCAATGATCCTTGTAAAAATGGAAAAGCCTGACACTTGGCATGAAATTTTGAAGTACCTTATATCTATAAGTATCTGAAACTAACACAAGTATAAAATGATAGTTAATAACTGATACAGCAATTCCCACACTACCGATTTGCCCAAGAGATATATTCTTAGACATATATGAAGATATATAGACCAGAGTATTCATTTTAGCACTTGATATAATAACCAATGACGACAAAAAAGGAACAAAACTAAATATCCATTCAATGAAGATTACTTAAACAAGTACTTCATTGTGGAAAACAAGTGCAGGAAACTATATGAAATAATACAAGAAGCTAGCAGAGATAAATTAGTAAGAAATTTTTTTCAAGTGCAAGAGATTTTAAATTTCAGGAGGATAAACAACATCGGTTAATAGTTATGTATTTATACCTCTGATTTATTAGACTATGTTTCAGGTCAGTGAGGTGAGGACAGTCGCGGTCTTTATATTTTTGGTTTACATACTTGTCTAATCTAGATTCTCTATCATTTTCATGTATTGCTTTTATAGTAAGACAAAGTACTGACATTTCTATCTAACTTGTGTGGCATGAAAACCTGTCCAGACCTGGCCCCATCACTCTTTTTAAATTCTAGCCACTACCCCTGCCAAAGGTTAGACCTCTGACCATACTGAAACAGTTATTGTCTTCAGATCATGTCTTGTTTCTATACCTCTGGCATTTTATAAATGGTTTATTCTTTTTAAGTGTTCTTTAAATAAAAAAATATTTTATTTATTTATTTGACAGAGAGATAGTACAAGTAGGCAGAGAGGCAGGCAGAGGGAAAGGGAGAAGCAGGCTCTCTGCCAAATAGGGAGCCTGATGCGGGGCTTGATCCCCGGGATCCCCGGGATCATGACCTGAGCTGAAGGCAGCCACTTAAACTGAGCCACCCAAGTGCCCCTATTCTTTTTTAAGTGTTCTAAACCGCCTCCCACCTCTCTGGTTTGCTGTTTACTTAATACAACATTTAGTCATTTATCAAAATTCACCTCATATACCATCAATTCCAGAAAAACTTCCCTCAAATCTCTCCAGGTTTCTTTTCGCTTCTGAACCTACTTCTATATGTACTCTAATAATACCATTTTATATTCCCTCTGTTTGGATACCTAACATTCCATTCAAATGTAATGAAATCCATTAAATTAATGTTATTTTTTATCTCTCAGATACAATGTATTGCATAGTTGATGGTTCACAGTGGGTCTATAATTTGTATCTAGTGACAAATAAAAGAAAGGCCATACGAAATAAAAAATAGAGTTTGAAAAGTATGGATGTAATGTAAAATAGGATGTGAGTACCTCTCGCTGTTTCTCCCTAGTAGAATATAAGTTCCATGTAGCAGGCATTTTCACATGCATGGTTTATTGCTATATGCACAGTGCCTAAAACAGTGCCTGGAATGTATTTTGATACTAAACAAATGAACACATTCATAAGTACTCTTTCTGAGGAAATTTATAGTTCAAGTAATTAAATAACTCTCTCAAAAATTTTGATTTATAATCAATTTAAATTTGGATAGATACAGTTTCAATTTCCAGAGAAGCAATCCAACAGGACTTGGTTTTGAATCTTTTTTGTTGTTGTTGTTGTTGACTTCGTCTTCAATATTACAAGCAAGGATACTCTTTCAGAAAAACTTACTCAGGAATATATGGTGTTTGATGACACTGACAGGAATTAAATCACCAAGACAACAAGCACAGGTAGAAAAGACAAGAGAAGAGAACACTAGAAAAGACAAGACAACAGAAGAGACTCTAAGACAGAAACTAAGGAATGAATATATTTTCAGAGCAAGAGTCAGAAATATACAGATAGAGACAGACTCTGGGAGAATCAGGAAAGTTCAATATTATAAAGCTCAAGCAAGGATAACATTCCTTGCTTTTTTTTTTTTTTTTTTTTTTTTTTTTTTGAGCAGGAAAAGCTGTAACTTCACTTTATTTGTATTTCCTCCCACAAAACCATCATAACAGGAACAGAGATGGGCAGGGAAAGGGCTGAAAATGTGTTCAATCTGCATATTCTCAGGGCTATACCAGGGAGCACTTGAGGCACAGCACCTGTTGGAACAGCTTCAGATCGGCACTAATTCCTCCCACCCTCGCTTGAAGTCTTCAGCTTGGGCTTGAGCCCTGCAATTAATTCTCATCCTTTGCCCACCTTGATGGAAGGCAGGAAAACTGACTGAAATGCTCCACTCTGATGGACAGATGTACTGTACTTTCTGTGCCACAGGAGCAGAACTTGAAGCTGCTTCCAAGGCTCTGGAACACTTGCAGCAGGGCTAGAGGCCAATGGTGTATGAGCGGCCTGTGGGATTGTGAACAGCAGAACAGACTGGTGCTGTCACAGCCCACTCATGCCACACCTTCTTGGAATTGCTGCATCGCCAAAAACGCACGCAATAACTGTGTAGTAAATGATGTCACAGTAATGTATTTATTTAGCTGGACTAAGGGAAATACTGGGTTTGTTAACTGAAAAAAAGTGTTTCAATTTTGTGGGTAGAAGCCAAATTGTAAAGAACTCTCTTGGGAATGTTAGAAGAGTAAGTGGAGAATGTTAGTAGAGACTCCCTCGTTTATTGTAGGAAAAAAAGAAAAGGGAAAACAAGTGATAGCGTTACCAAAATTAAATATTTTGTTCTTTGGGTGGACACATGGAAGAAATCAGACAATGTACGTTTAGAATACTCTGAATATGGATTGCATCTTAGATGTTTTCCTACAACAGCCGATCCTGAGACAGAGCTTTATATGAAGATCTCTCGGGAAACACTTTGAACCAGAACTATAAGGAAGTAAAGATACAGGATTGGACAGAGGAAATTGAACAGTAACATGGTATGAAAGCCAATTCCATGAAGGGTTCTAGATCTGCAACTGCCCTTCAGAGCTACCCCAGACTGAAATAAGGAGTGTGGAACTTTGCACTGTGAATCAAGCATTGGCTGTGGGGAGCCCCAGGGAAAGGGTTGAACTTTTGGTGAGGTGGTTCCCTTTCACTGAGCTGCAGTGCACAAAAGATCTTTGTCAGTGACCTGGGGAAGAATTCCCTAGTTCTGAAGAGGAGAGCAGGTTGATCAGAACATATAGGTCTATAGCATAGAAGTCAGTTGGCAAAAATAGTACATAATATTATGATATCATAGTAGTGTGTATATGTTTAAACCTACCAAAAAGATTTACAGAGTTAACATTTAGCTGCTTATGAAAATATAAAATGTTTTGCTTTATTTTATATTGCCATAGAATTAATTTAAAATCTTTAATTTTGTTGTTACTGCTGCTGCAAGCTTTTGAATCAGTTCTACATAGAAAATGAGAGAAAATCTAGTACTCTGGTTCTTTCTGTCACTATGAATTCCACATTTCTTGGGACAAAACCAAAAGTGTTCACATAATTAGGCTAAAATAATGAATTCAGTTTCTAGTTGTCCAATTACTGTTTCCTTATCATAAAGCTCATAAGAGTATTACCAACACATACCAACTACAAAAGAGAGATATTTTACTTTAATGATGCAATATGAAAACCACTATACAAATATAGCTAAGTTAAAAGTCAATGTTTGCTGGATGTTTTAATTATAAGACTCTATTTTTTAAATAGATTTATAACTGTTCTGTTGGAAGATCATGGGTAAAGAATATTATACCAGTCCCTAGTAACTGATTAATCTCTTCATTGTCTGTCCCAGTAAAAATCACTAGGAGACCAATAAGAATTGAAGTTATTAGCTGGAAATTCTTACCAAGGAAATAAGTGATTGGAATTTTGCTAGATCAGTAGCTATTCTACTTATATCTTATAAATAATTACAAGGCCTCAATATAATGGCACTGAGAAAATCTATTTGATTCATGAAGGCGAAATTCTTTTATTCAATCAACACACTATTTTTCTGGGAACAGAGAAAGATTAATGGAAAAAAATAGCACATAATTTATAGTTTTATGTATTTTCTGACTTTGACTCCTGTGCATTCATTGAGAAAGGATATGCCATAACTCAGTAGACCAAATTTCTAGAGAGTAGAAATAACAGTTTCCTTGTGATGATCTTAGAAGTTTTGGCTTTAGTAAAATACAGATTTTTAAAAAATTCTCAATCAACATGTTCTAAAATATATATGTGTGTTTATGCATGTATGAATCAACATAGAGACTTTCTCTAGATTGAACATAAGTTTTATGAGGAGAATCTTTCCTTGAACAAAACAATAAAATTAATCGCAATGACACCTCTATTACAAAACTTATGAAAGTACTACTCACAATTTCTTGATTATATTTAACATGAATACTCACACCTTTTTTTTTCCTTTTAATGGAAAACTAATGTGAATGTTGCCATGAACCTTCAATATAATTTGGTAAAAGCCCTTCAATTTAGTGAGATGGATTAAATGTCTTTTCCAAAATCATATTAGCATTTATTCAGAAAGACTTTCAAACTCCTAATCAGTGCTATTTCTTTCTAATAAACTTTAAGTTCAAATTAAAATCACATTTTCCCATATTCTCATTTTATTATTCAATTAACATTCATTGAGTTACCTAATCTCTGGGAGTAACTTTGCAATACATTGAAATGTATCATTTTTTAAAGCGTAACAAAGACATAATCACCAATCTGCACTAATGTTCAGGGATACATGATAAGAGTCAATTTGCTCTTGTGCTCATCATTCTAGAAAAAATATATACAATAATGATGTTAATACTCCCAGATTTCACTATTTTAGAATCTTTTGAGGGAACAGTAATGGTGCTCATTCATTCATTCATTCATTCATCGGTGCTGATTTTATCCTATAATGTTCTGGCTAGGCTCAAAACTCAGCAGAGAACTGTTGCTGTTAGCATGCACTAGGAAACACAGAAGTGGCATTCAATGTCTTTGTGCTTACCCTTATTTTTTCTATATGCTGTGAGAGAGTCTGAGATGTAAGTGACATATCAAAATTAACTTAAAAGTCCAGTAGATAGCTTCTCACAGGGGATTAGAGTCAGAAGCTGATACACCGCTAAACTACAAAGGAATGTAAATTATTCTGATACTATATTATTTTTTACATTTTGCTCTAAGCAAAGCAAACACTATCCTTGAAAAGGACAATGCCCAAATGCTATAGATTGAAGATCATATCACTACCAGTAGTTCTAAGTGATCAATTCTAATGTGATTTAATGAGTTCTGATCAATTGTCAGAGTATTTTTGTGTATTATAGTAATTGTTTTTGCAAACAATAGTAATCTAGGTAATTCTGTAACTTCTTTCATATTCTCATAAAATCACTGTGCAGATTAATTGTTCAAAGAGAGGAGATGGGGGGTAGGAAACTATATTGACTTAGATGTCAGGAAGATTCTTTTTATTAAGGAAATAATTTTTGTTTACAAATTATTTGATAAACTGATTACAGACTGACATCTTTAGGGCAGAATCTAAATCAACAAAACACAGTTAAAAGGATAAAGTTTGGAGTTTTTCCTGTTGATGGGTTCTCCAACAAAGGAGGGTAGAGATCAGGGGGATTATTGGTGACAGGAGGCTGTTTTGCACTGTGAAGAATCAGTAAAAGTCAGAAAGAAAATCTTGGGTTTGATAGCAAAAAGGGCTTTAACATAGTGAACACATAATGAATACTAAATTTCTGTGTATGGGGTCAAAGTGACTGTGCCTGGGCTTATATAATAAATATACAGTACTCTTAGCTTTTTTGTTGTTGATTTTGTGTTATAATGCATTTTACTCTGTTTTATAATAAGTTCAATTTTTAATAACTATATCAATGATGGAATATTATAGTACATTGTATGTGTTTCCTGAAATCAAGTAATAAGAGAGTTAAAAAAAATGAAAGCAAAACTGACAAATTTCTGATAAATATAGAACTTGAGAATTAAAAACAACAACAACAAAAAACAATAACAAAAAATCCTGGGTCTGTTTGTTTATTTGGTTTAATAATATCAAAGATTTTATTTTCATATGCCCCAAATAATTAAGTATGTAAATAAGAAGCTCATCATGCCAAATTGAGGCATATTCTGCATTGAAGTACCTTTGTAATCTTTCACATACGAAATGATACTAAACCTTATCTCATTTGGGACAAAAATAAACAGAAAACACTAAAATAAGAAGAGTTGCTATAAAGAAGGACACATTTTCAGAAGATGATAAAAAAAAGTTTTTGCTTCCTCATTAGGCCTTTCAGCTAACATCTATAATGCAAGTCAGTATCTTGAGTGTTTCCAGAGTCTCCTGGTGATGGTTACTCTTCTATGTGACCAGCACAGGTCTTGCCCTCAACTGTGCCTCCCTTTTTTGCTTTTGGATCAGATTAAGTAAATAAGTAAATAAGTAAATAAATAAATAATCTCCTCCAATAAAATAAAAATAGTATATGGGTCTGTTAGTAGGTCTGTTGGCTGGTTCACTGATTAGTTTGGTTGGAAATTAAGCGGGTTAACTGTTTCCTTATTTTCTCTACTTAAGGAATTATATCTGAGATGACTTGGAAAACATCCAAGAGAGGAGTAGAAGTGATGGAGTATAAGCACTTTTGATAATTGTTTAGCTAATGGAGAGGGCTTTGAATTTCAATAGCACAGTAAAAGGCGATTTGTGTAGTTTTAGCTAAAATATCAAGGTCTAAACGTATCAGCTGATACCCAACTTACAATTGGAGTTATAATCTACATTTGAAAATTAATGTCACCTAAATGGCCAATTAAAATATTCAAAGCTTCTTGACTCGGGTCATGGTCTCAGGGTCCTGGGATCAAGCCTCGCATCACATCATCAGGCTCTCTGCTCAGCAGGGAGCCTGCTTCCACCTCTCTCTCTGCCTGCCTCTCTGCCTACTTGTGATCTCTGTCAAAAACAAATAAAACCTTAAAAAAAAATTCAAAGCTTCAAAATCATATGAATTTTCTTCTCTTCCTATTTACCAGTTATTAAAACCATGCTACCTTTTAGTTTGTTTTCTAACTGAACTGTGAATACGTTCCAGAGATTTTTGTTTATAGTTAACTAGTTGTTTTCTTTTATGTTGAGAAAATTTACAAATACCATTCTCAACAAAAAAGTCTCCTGTATCATAATTATATTATTAATTATATTATTAATTGAAAATCTAATATGATGTCTAAACTTTTCAGTTGTTTTATGAATGATACATGGTGGTAAACTCTCTGTGTTCATGCATGAATTATCTTATTTTATCTTCTCCTTTAATTAATAATTTTACTGAGTATGGAATTCAGTTTCAAAATAATTTGAACATGAACATAAGCATGCACAACAAAGATCACTCATTTATCTTTTAGTGTCCAAGATTGTTGATGACAAGTATACTGTTTGCATAATGCATACTCCCGGGCAAATGAACTCCTGACTGGAAGCATCTAGAATGCCTTCTATTTATGTAGTGTTGTAAAAGTTCATGATAACAGAAAAGAAAGGAAATCAAATTAAAGAGGATCCAAATGATTATTTTATCACTTGATCTTTCTTTAACTTTTTATGGAAGTATTGTTGACATAAAATTAACCATTTTGATGTATATAATCCGGCAGAATTTAGTACACTTCCAATGTAGAACTATCACTTCTATCTAGTTCCAAAACATTTTCATTACTCTAAAAAGAAAATCCATACTTATTAAGTACTCACTCAGTAGTCCCTCTGTCTCCAACCCCTGTCAACCACTAACCTATTTTCCATCTCCATAAATGTATCTGTTCTGGATATCTCATATAAATGTAGTCATATATTATGTCATCTTTTATTTCTGGATTCTTTCACTTGGCATAATATTTTTGAGACTCATTTACACTGTAGCACATATCAGTATTTTGTTTATTTTTTTCTTTTTATAGTTGAGTAATATTCCATTGTATGAATATACCACATTTTGTTTATCCCTTCATACATTAATGGATCTTTGGTTCCACCTTTTTGCTATCGTGAATAATGCTGCTATGAACATTCATGTGTAAGTATGTTTTTGAATACCCCAAATCTGCGACTTTGGCATATTTATATGGCAAAAGAGAACTGAGTTTGGTAATCAGCTGACCTTGAGATGGTTGGGGAGGAGGAGGGAGGGAAAGAGAAAGGGATGAAAGGAGGGAGAGAGAGAAACACAAAAGTTTCAGACTGCTGCCATGTGAAAATCGCTTGATCTGGTATCACTGGTTTTGATGACAGAGGAGGGGCCTATGAGCCAAGAAACCAGGCAGCCTCTAGAAACTTAATAAGGGAGGAAATGGATTCTTTCTTAGAACTTCCAGAAGGGAATGTGACTCGACTGATATCTTGATTTTAGCCTGATTAGACCTGTCAGACTTCTGACCTAGGGAATTGTAAAAACCAAAGATAATAAATTTGTGTTAGTTTAGGCCATTGAGATTGTGGTAAATTGTTACAGCAGTGACAGGAAATTAATACAGAGTGTAACTAAGGGCTTCTGGATATTGTAACATTTAGCCTGAACTTTGAACAGCAATCAGAAATTAATACTGCAAAGACATGAGGAGGAGACATTTCAGATAGTGAGAGCTAATGTTTGAAACGAGAAATGAAGCCAACAGCTAAAAAGAAAAAGAATAGTTGAGGAACTAGAGATTATTGATGTTTGGTTTTAGCTTACAGTGAGTACTTTATAGCTTGTTATGGGCATATTCTAACAGTCCAATATAAATTGTTATTAAAATTGAATTTTATGATGACATAGGTGACATAGCCGCATTTGGTTTTATGAAGTTTTGTCACTATTATAATTTAAAAACTATCATTTATTTTTCTTTCTTTACATTACAATTCTTTTTATCTCCACTACAGGAGACAAGTTTTTACAATCCAAAGAATAATAGTTTAGTTTTTCAAGAATGGGAAAAATTGGGCAGTTACCAAGTGAAAAGCTCTAACTTTTTCTAAATCTAGTTGGAGTATTAATATTCATAATTGATGACTGATCACAAATGAAGGAAGTTGTGGTGAATGTTGTTAATTGGAATTTAGGTATTTATAGAAAAGAATGAAAAATGATTAGTCGTCTTTCGACAAAAAAATTCTAACATGACCTTAAGCAAGATGGTCAATCTGTCATTATAATTGAAGAGTTTTTGATCAATTATATTGAAATCCATGAGGAAAAAAGAAAGCAAATGCAGATGTAGCTCAGTGAGTGAGGAGGGAAGTAAGGAGAGGTATAAAGAAGCAAGGTCAGGTAGGTTCTTGAAAGCCATGGTAATCTATTGGTTTTCTTTGTGTTCTGTGTTTATTATTTACTATTGATGTGTGTGTGTATGTGTGTGTAATCTAGTGCAATGAAAACCCATGGATGTATTTTAAGCAGGTGATTCATATAAACTGATTCTGTTTTGAAACGAATCAGTCTGGTTGATGTATGGAACATGGATCCTTTTTTTTTTTTGAACATGGATTCTAATGGAGAACGAGATTCAAGGAGACTGAGTAGGAGGCCAGTGAAGCAATTAAGGTAGTCCACAGTGCTGGTAAAGATAAACTAAGTTGAACTAAGATTTTAACAGAAGAATTGAGACCATAAGAAGGAGAGAAACTAACTTTAGTTTGATCAATCGTACAAAGGATAGCACTATTTACCACAGTGGAAAAAGCCAGGTGAAGGGATGAGTAGTAGATGGCTCAGAGAGAAATAGAGAATCTTGTTTGGCCTTATAAAGTTTTACTTTATTATTATTATTTTGTAAAGATTTTATTTATTTATTTGAGAGAGAGAGAACACCAGCAACGAGGAGGGCAAGAGGAAAAGCAGTCTCCCTGCTTAGCGGGGAGCCTGATGTTGGTCTGGATCCCAGGACCCTGGGATCATGACCTGAGCGGAAGGCAGACACTTCACCAACTGAGCCACCCAAGCGCTCTGGCCATATATTGTTTCAAATGGCCTATTTGACACATTGATAGGTAGAAAAGGCAGGCATTTAAATATTAGATTTGAAAAGACAGTAGAAAAATTAGGGATGAAGATACGTCTAATTTGCATCTAAAGTCATTTGACTAAGTAAACTACTTAGGAAGAAAGTATAAATAAAAGACTGGGATAAGGATTCGTATTATACAATGATAAATGCACTAAGGTGGTATCCATGGCAATATCTAGGAAAGAATGCTTTGTGAGTGCACTTGCATTATATTGTTGCACAAGTTTTATTTTTAATAAAATTTTTGAAGTATAATAGAGAAATTTTAATAGAATAATAGTTAAAATTTCAAATTTACTCCATAACAATTGAACCTAAATTATATCTTTATATATGTCAAGTTACTGACTTATTGGGTTTTCTAAAAAAGAATGTTTGATATATTACTAAGAATGAACTATAATCTTTTCCAATAAAAATGAGGAAATGTATTGCAGAATTTTAAAAGCTTCTATAAACACTGAGATTCCACTGAAGTTAATGTGAGGACTCTACCACAGGCAGTATGTTTAATGCTGAGACTACATAGAATATCAATTATAGAACATGCTTCTGAAATATATATATTTATTTTCATTTCTTTACTGTTTTTATAATCTCCTCACTATTCAACTTTGTTCTCTTCTTAAACTGTGTGTTCTTTAGGAAATGGAGACGTTTTGGTTGACTAAATGAGAATTAGTCTTAGACCACAAAATTCCTAGGAATTTTCTTTTCTTTTAAACTGAACCTACGTGTTGAAGATGAAAGTTTTGAGAGGACTTCTGAACCAAGAAAAAAGATACCTGTGAGAAAAGCATTAGGATGTCTCTGATTAAGGAATTATAAGTAATTCTTCTTCCCTTCTGACCAAAGATTCCTAATTCCCAAATGATTGGGAATTGTCAAATCAGACTTGCATTGATCAGACATATTTACCCAATATCAAGCCTTACTGATAATTTCAAGGATACATGCAATCTATAGAAATACATGAAGGAGAGGGAGATGGAGGGATTCAGTGCAGCAACCCATCCCCATAGCATGGATCTCCAGCCCATGTCCAAAGAATAGGTCTCTAAGTGAAAAGACTAGTCACCTACTCTAGAAAACTGAGTGCCTTTAGGTTTTCAAGCATCTCCATTTTGTACTGAAATAGCTCACATAGACTCACATGGGATATTTCCACAGAGCACACTTCATTAATCATGGATTTTTTTTTTTTGTCATTCATTTAATTACTGTAGGCACACCTAAACCAGAGATAGTTAACTAAAGCATTTAAAAGAGAAGTATTCTCCTCCTACCAAATGCTGTTAGTTTGTTTTTAGGATCTGTATTCTTAGCGTGTTTACACTGAGGTTAGGTCATGTTCACATGCCTTTTTCAACCTAAGGAGGGTCTCTCTAATAATGCAAAAGAAAAACATTCTAGGTAAACTGTTTAACTTCCTAGACTAATCTCTATCCTCAGTCAATATCTTCATATTTCTAAGATACATTTTTATTATCTGTTTTATATTTTATGCTATATTTTCTACAAAGATTAATCTTACTAGCAACATGACAATGAATCGGATTTAACTCATGCAACTTTAAATAGGAATTTCCTTTGCAAATCTTGTTAAACATGATGATATCCCCTTTGAGTTGTTCTAATATTCTTTTGTCAGTGTAATTACTCTTATCCCCCTAGTGACGACAGTCATTTGAGCTTTTTATACATTGATAAAAGCATTTATTGAATGTGCAATTTTTATAAAGCCAACTTTACTTCCTTTTCTGGAAAACCATTTTCAGAGGCCTTTCTTCAAGTGGTGTCTTCAGGTTAGATCATAAAATATTTCCTCTACCTGGAGAATTATTATTTACACAAGTCTGGTTCTAATTTAATTCTCTAAATCATGTGTTCATCAAGTAGCTCTGTCAGAGAAATTAATGTACTAATTTCCCTATGTACCATACCTTCTGGCCAACCGAGTTGGTGATGAAAGGACATTATTCTGTGAATTCTGGGTTATGTTTGGGTTTGTGGACATGAAAATGTTCCAGTTACCATAGGAAAGGGTTCAGGACACGGGCTTTCACATGTCAGCTCTGTGCACTACATCTCCTATTCCACCCATACCCAGTAGAGATGACTAAATTTTACCCCACTCCTCAAACTCAGTGACTTGAACCATAGTGAACTCTTTTGTGTAATATTCAAGCCATCAGAAAATGATGATAATAAAAAAAAACACTTCTTTGTGATGACCCCAGTATTCACACAATTGAACTTCCTATTCACTTCTCTAGGCCACAAAGTCATCAACCTTTAAAAGCATCAGAGATCATGGTATCTGGTAGTCTTTCCTTCTAATGAATAAACTCTCTGTCCTAAATAAGCTCTCTTATTGATAGCTCTGGTAAAGTTATTATTAAATTAAGCCATATAGGGGCACCTGGGTAGCTCAGTTGTTAAGTGTCTGCGTTCGACTCAGGTCATGATCCCAGGGTCCTGGGATCAGGCCCCACATCAGGCTCCCTGCTCAGGAGGAAGTCAGCTTCCTCCTCTCTCCCTATGTGTGTTCACTCTCTCTCTCTCTCTGTGTCAAATAAATAAATAAAATATTTCAATAAATAAGTTAATTAAGACATATAATTAGAGCTTTATCTTCTCTCAAGTCCAATTTCTAGCATTGCCAATCTCTCGGAAAAGACCATTTTCTACTGTCCCTATTGGATAAGCAATATGTTTTCATCATGCTGACAACCTTCTAGGAAAGTTATTTCAATCCTACTCAGAATGTCCATGTGAGCTTTTCACATACCCACAGAACATTCAAAACAGTGGGTCCAGGGCTTACAAGGCAGCACATATGTTTCTGCCCGACGGGAATGAACAGGAGATCAATATTTCTTCTGTGGGAATGATAAGTCTTGAGTTTTCTCCTTCTACCCACCCGTGGTCATCATTACCTCTGAAAGGGATAAATAAAAGTGTATGCTCTTGCTCCGAGATGTTCACTTGGAAATTGCACAGTTGCATTCCTTCCTGGTATATTAATCTTTTTTAGGGATACCTTTTCCATTTGGTATGTCTCCCATTTCTGTTTATTACTTTTTCACCTAAGGTTGACTTTTAAACTTAGCAAGCAAGTTATTTACCTACAGAGCTGGTAATAAAAGCTGCTTTATTAACACCTCTTACCCACCCCTGCCCCCAACTCTAGGCAGATTTCGAATTTGACAGGTAGAGAGTATTGGATAAGCCCTACTCTTTGATAATGAAATTGCATTTATAGGTATCCCTAATCAGGCCACAAGGATTGATGTTATGACTCATCCCGAAATACCTTTAAAAATATGCACTGGTAAAGTCAGTGACATTAAAATTTGGTCTTAGGCATTCTTTAGATATACAAAATTTTTAATATGGATAAGGAATTGTGGAAGAAAAAAATTTTTTAGATAGAAAGATGAAGAGCTTTGTAATTTCATTTCCGCATACATCCATTCCTATCTCTAGAGTCTACAAACGATTCTTGTGAAGATCTCACTTTTACTTCCTCTCATACTGGAACTTAAGGACATGTTCACTTAAACTATTAAGACAACCCATAAAGACTTTTCAGTCATCTGTTTTGAATAACAAGTGTTTCAATGGCCTATTGACTAGAGCACTTCTCTGTGTGTAATAAGTACTGTGATACGCTTACAGAATGTATGTTTCCTTGATTCTATCTATAACAGCATAAAATCATGTATAGCTTCAGTAGAAGATATATACCCCCGTAGTCCACACTGATGGAATTTGCTGTTCTAATCCTTTAAGTGTTTTCTTTGATGCCATATCTGTTACACAAATGATTAACAAAACTGAACTAAGAATGAGTGTCAGGCCCCAATTATATGTTTGTACCCCCAGGGCGGTAAGTTGTGTGGTGTGCAGGACGTCTTGCCCTAGTACTTCAGAACTTTAGTCACAGCCATTTCAAGCAATTATTTTTCTGTTGATATTGGATGGAATTGTGGACACATTAGATAGTTTGTTGGATGCCAAAGGCATTTGTTATCTCCCATCACATCAGTGACTGGCTGAGCCCCCGCGTGTCCTTTCATTTTATAAACCCAAATAGCTAGTTCCAGAAATCTGACTGAGGCACTGCCTTGGTATTCCATGGCCTTTACAAGCTGTTATCTGCCTTTATAGTTGTTTAAGGAGCACCATTTTATAGTAATTTTAAGTCGTCATTTACACACAGTAAAAAGCAAAGCTATTCTTAAGAGCTTGATGATGTCATATATGTTTATATGTACTCACACACATACACATGCTCACACACAAACCCTTAAGTGACTACCTCTCAGGCCAAGGTATAGAGAATCTCCGTCATTTCTGAAAGTGTCATTTTAACTTTTCCAATCAATACAGCAATACTCTGGTTTATATCATCATAAAAAAATTTTGCTTGTTTTGACCTTTATATAAGTGAACTCATAAGTATTTTTAAAACTTTTCTAGTCACTGTAAAGTTTTTCAGATGCATACATGTTGCTGAATGCATCGGCATTTTGTTTTTTTAATTCTGGGCAGTACTGAATTTTATTGATATACATAACTTATTTATCATTTCTATCTACTCCTGGTTATCAGACTATTATAAATAAAATCTACATGAACAAATTTATACAAGTGTTTGAAAGGGGCATTGGCATATATGGATATATTACAAGGAGTACCTACCCTTGACCTTAGCATAGGTAGATAACTGATTTTATTAGAAAGTGCAAAAAAGTTTATCAGATCGGTAAAACAAATTACCCTTCAAATTGAACCGTGTTTTTCACAGTCTAAACTTATCAGGTTAACTCATAATTTCAGGTATTCTGGAATATGTGTAGTATTCCCCATTGAGCTTTCACAGTCAAGCATTTTGATGAACAGTAATGCGGTTGAGAACATTCTATATGTTTACTGACTATTGAAGTATCTACTTTTATGAAATGCCTGTTGTCCTTTGACCCACTTTGTATTGGTTGGTTTCTTTGTCTTTTGTTTATTGACTTGTAGTATCTTTATATTCATGGAGATGAGTCCTTTGTTGTCATACACTCTGCGGTATATGGCTTGATTTTTACATTCTTTACATGGACTTTTTTTATACAACTTTGTAATTTTTGTTTTGCTTTTAAATAATATATTTTCTTTTCAGAGCAGTTTGGGGTTTGCTGGAAATAGATAAGAATGTGTGGAGTTCCTTCTCCAATCACACCATACAATAGTGTGCTACATTTGTTACAAGTGACATTAGCAATATTATTACCTTATAACTAATGTCCATAGTTTGCAGTTGACTTCACTCTGTATTGTACAGTCTATGGATTTTGACAAGTGATTGGCCTTCTGTATTCCCATTACAGTGTCATATAGAGTAGTTTGTCTGCCCTAAAAATCCCCCGTGTTCTATCTATTCATTCCTTCCTCACTCCTGAATCTGCAGTAACCACTGGTATTTTTATTATCTCTAACGTTTTGTCTCTTCCAGAATATCACAAAGTTAGAATCATACAGTGTGTAGTCTTTTCAGATTAGCTTCTTCCACTTAGTAATACACATTCAAAGTTCCTTCATGTCTGTTTTTTAAAGACTTATAATTGATGTGCTAAAAGTAGAGAGAATATGGAATATAGAAAATGCTCAATAAAACCAGAAAAGGCAGAAAAAAATCAGACAAACAAATAAACAAGAAAGAAATAAAGAACCAGGTATTAAAGGAATATAAAAGGAAATAATTAGAAATATAGTAGATATTAAATCAGCTGCACCAAGCAAACTCATTTTAAATGTGGTCTAAATACACCATTTAGAGAAAATGGATAAAAAAATTCAAAACTCCACTATGTTGTCTAAAATCAACCCACTTTAAATATAAAGACACAGATTAAAAGTAAAGAGATGGAGAAAGATATTTCAAGCTAACGGTAATCTAAAGAAAGTTGGAGTAGCTGTATGAACTTCAGATGCAGCCAATACCAGAAAAAGAACATTAATCAGGGATAAATAGAAACATTACATGACAAAAAGGTCAGTCCTCCAAAAAGACAGCAATCCTTAACCTGTATGTGCCTAACAGCAAAGCCTCAAAATACACTGTCTTCTGATGAGTGTATTTTAATTTTATTAAATAAAAATAGTTTTTATTATATTTATTGTTAGCACCTATTGATTTTGTGTAACAAATATTTGCCTGTCTCAGTGTCATGAAGTCAATGTCATGTTTTTTCCAAGATTTTTTTTTTTGTTTCAGCTATTATATTTAAGTCTGTAATATATCTCAAATTAATTAGATCATGTATGGTATGAATGAAGTGTCTCCATTTTTTTAAATACTGATGATCAATGAAATTGCTCAAGAATTTTGAGAATTTGTCCACAAAATTGCATTGGTACCTAAACTCAAGTGACTGCGTATTCATGTGCTTATTTCTAGATTTTTCATTTTGTTCTCATTTGTCAATTTAATACTTCACTGTCTTCATTACTGAAATACACAGTAAGTTCTGAAATGTAATAACCAAGTTCTCCTACATATTTCTTCTTCAGAATTATCTAGGCTACTCTAGCTTTGCATTCCATGACAATTTTAATTTTAGGTTATCAATTTGTTACAAAATATAAGTGACTGAAATTTTGATAGGGAGAGCAATGACTCTATATACGATATATAACACAAGGCATTTTATGTATATATATATATGTATATATATGTATATGTGGGGGAGGATAGATATAATACAGAGTCTATATCAACAGACTGTGGACCAGCTACTTTGGTCAACTGCAACCCAATTTAATATGTAGTATAACCTGATGATTGTAACATATGTACTTGAAAAGAATGCATATAATGGATATTTTGGGTATTGTGCTATAGAAATATTATTATGATTGATTTGGTTAATAGCATTGCCCAAATATTCTATATCTTTATTATTTGTCTTTCTGTTCTCTACTTACTGAAAATAGTATGTTAAAATATCCAAATATAGATATCTGAATGAACTTTGTATTGATACAGCTAGTTTCATATATATATATGAAAATGAAAATGAAAAATCTAGTATATATATATATACACACACACATATATATATGTATATATACACAAATTAGTATTCAGTCATATATTTCATTGTTCTGTCAGCTGAGAGATTCTAAAAGCAACAACAACCCAATAACAATAAGCATATCTAGCATTCAGATCTTGATTTCTAATGTCATTCTCCAGTAAAAGGAACCTGGGCATCTTGAAAAACTGGCTGATTCTAAGACTAGAATAGAAAATACACAATATGATTGTGGAATATCTTGTGCTCCCAGAAATTAAGGAAATGCACACATGCAAAAACACATAACAAAGAGGGATGTGGCAAAAAGATGCAAGAGTTGACTGTAAGGGCTCCCAATGGGCAAGGCTGAATCAAATTGGAGCAATGAAGTACAGTAGTATTTGACCATAACTCAAAATATAAAATTGAAAAATCCAAGAGCCCAGACTGATATTAGTAAGTAATCATAAATAAGTAAATGGGAGAAAATAAATAGATCTCCCACATAGAGCAATTCCAAATCATACAAGAAGATATCGCCCCTTCAAAGTGGTATAACTCCTCACTCCTTAAATGTTGGCAGAACATAGTGACTTCCTTCTAGAGAATACAGTAAGAAAAGGGGAAATAAATGACTTTATAGTGGAGACACTGGAAAACCAGCAAGCCAACTACGTTAACATTAACAATAACGTATCATGTTGACAGTATATACACCCTTGATATGATGTGATAAAAATTGCACTTTACTACTGTGGTCTTTCTTCCCAAGATACATAATCCTAGTATAATCATGAGAAAAAATGCAAGATAGATCCCAATAAAAGGACATATTACTATATCCTTAAAACCGTGGAGGTAATAAAAAACTGTCACAGTACAGAGGAGCCCAAGGAGCATGAAGACGATATGTATGTGGATCAGGTAGAAGATGTCAGATAAGAAGTAAAGGACTCTGAATAAGATACAGACTTTAATGAATACTTTGTCAGTGTCAGTTCATTACTGTAACAAATGTACCATAGTAATACCAGGTTAATAAAAGAGAAACTAGGTATAAGGTAGATGGGAACTGATTGAGATAGCTTTGTACTTTTTCTGTAAATTAAAAATATTCTAAAAACATTATCAGTGGAAAAATGACAGTCTCTTCAATAAATGGTGCTGGGAAAACTGGACAGCTGAATGTAGAAGAATGAAACTCGACCATTCTTTTACACCGTACACAAAGATAAACTCAAAATGGATAAAAGACTTCAACATGAGACAGGAATCCATAAGATCCTAAAGGAGAATATAGGCAGTAACCTCTTTGATATCAGCCACATCAACTTCTTTCAAGAACGTCTCCAAAGGCAAAGGAAACAAAAGCGAAAATGAACTTTTGGGACTTCATCAAAATCAAAAGCTTCTGCACAGCAAAGGAAACAGTCTACAAAACAAAGAGGCAACCCACGGAATGGGAGAAGATATTTGCAAATGACAGTACAGACAAAAGGTTGATATACAGGATCTATAAAGAACTCTTCAAACTCAACACACACAAAACAGACAATCATTTAAAAAACTGGGCAGAAGATATGAACAGACACTTCTCCAAAGAAGACATACAAATGGCTATCAGACACATGAAAAAATGTTCATCATCACTAGCCCTCAGGGAGATTCAAATTAAAACCACATTGAGATACCACCTTACACCAGTTAGAATGGCCAAAATTAGCAAGACAGGAAACAACATGTGTTGGAGAGGATATGGAGAAAGGGGAACCCTCTTACACTGTTGGTGGGAATGGAAGTTGGTGCAGCCACTTTGGGGAACAGTGTGGAGATTTCTCAAGAAATTAAAAATAGAGCTTCCCTATGACCCTGCAATTGCACTACTGGGTATTTACCCCAAAGATACAGATGTAGTGAAAAGAAGGGCCGTCAGATATGTTCATAGCAGCAATGGCCACAGTCACCAAACTGTGGAAAGAACCAAGATGCCCTTCAATGGACGAATGGATAAGGAAGATGTGGTCCATATACACTATGGAGTATTATGCCTCCATCAGAAAGGATGAATACCCAACTTTTGTAGAAACATGGACGGGACTGGAAGAGATTATGCTGAGTGAAATAAGTCAAGCGGAGAGTGTCAATTATCATATCGTTTCACTTATTCATGGAGTTTAACAAATAGCATGGAGGACAAGGGGAGTTAGAGAGGAGAAGGGAGTTGAGAGAAATTGGAAGGGGAGGCGAACTATGAGAGACTATGGACTCTGAAAAACAATCTGAGGGGTCTGAAGGGGCTGGGGGGTGGGAGGTTGGGGTACCAGGTGGTGGGTATTAGAGAGGGCACGGATTGCATGGAGCACTGGGTGTGGTGCAAAAACAATGAATACTGTTACGCTGAAAATAAATTTAAAAAAATAAAAAAAACAAAACATTATCAATATACATGTACAGCACTAGAAGAACATGCTTATTGTTTGTATATTTCTTTTTATTTGCTTTAATGATATACAGATAGTATAACATCTCACTGTAATCATCTGTTCTAAAATCTCATAATTTCAATTATATGTATACAATGTATTAGTTTATTTTTTTGTATTTTTTTAAATTTATTTTCAGCGTAACAGTATTCATTATTTTTGCACCACACCCAGTGCTCCATGCAATCCGTGCCCTCTCTAATACCAACCACCTGGTTTCCCCAATCTCCTACCCCCTGCCACTTCAAACCCCTCAGATTGTTTTTCCGAGTCCATAGTCTCTCATGGTTCACCTCCCCTTCCAATGTATTAGTTTCTTATAAGAAACAAAAGCTAATCATTTCCACAATAAAATCCAACTGCAATTTGGATATGTCTACCACTTCTTTTAGTTTTATGAAAATGATTTATTTTGAAATTTATTATTAGTGCCATGAACAATAATGCTTGGTATATCTTTGTGAGATAGTGCCCTGTTTATCATTATGAAGTTTCCTCTGTATCATTTTTAAAATATGTATATCTTTATTTATTTATTTTCATTAACATATAATGTATTGTTTCATTTCTTAAAGTTTATTTTGTCTAACATTAATATAGCCCCACGTTTCCTTATAATTAGTATTTACAAGGTTTTTATTTCTTTAAATTTTTTTGCAGTCATATTGAAGACATGACTCTTGTAATCTACATATAATTAAGTACCTTTTTTGTAGTGGATTCTGACAATCTCCTTACCAGAGGTTCTAGCCCACTAATATCAATGTAATCACCAATATGTTTGTGTTTTTAATCTACTGCTGGCTTTCTTGTTTTATGTTTGTTCTAATTATTCTTTGTTTATCTCACTTCTTGTCTTTTTTACAGAATAACTCTGTCTCATCTTTCTCTTTTTTCGACTACTTAGTATTCCATTTTATTTCTACAATTACCATTTTAGCTTTATTTCTTTGTATTATTTAGCGCTTGCTGTAAGGATATAAAAAATTATAAGCATAAAGATAATATGCATCCTTAATTTATTTAAGTCCAACCAGAATATGATGTCATCACCACATAATGTTAAAACTTTGTAAAAGTACAATTCCATTTATTTTGCTATTACTGTTTTATATTTTATGCTTACTATGTTACATAAAACTTATAATATATTGATACCATACAAGATTTAAACAGCTGATTTTCTTTAAGGAATACTTTAAAACAATATTTTAGGGGCATCTGGGTGGCTCAGGCAGTTAAGCTTCTGCCTTTGGCTCAGGTCATGATCCCGGGTTCCTGGAATTGAGTCCTAGAAGGGGTTCCCTGCTCAGGGGGAAACCTGCTTCTCCCTCTCCCTCTGCCCTCCCTTCCTCAGCTTGTGCTTGCTCTCTCTCTCAAATAAATAAATAAATTCTTTAAAACACACACACACACACAATCTGTTATATTTACCAGCTCTTTGGAAGGCTCCTCATTTCTTTCTTTAGGTCAAGGATTCAATTTAGGATTATTTCCATTCAGTCTAAAAACATTTATTTTAAATATTTTTATTTATTTATTTGACAGACAAAGATCACAAGTAGGCAGAGAGGCAGGCAGAGAGAGAGGGAAGCAGGCTCCCCGCCAAGCAGAGCCTGATGTGGGGCTCGATCCCAGGACCCTGAGATCATGACCTGAGCCAAAAAGCAGAGGCTTCAGCTACCCAGGTGCCCCAAGACATTTATTTTGTATTACTTGATACTTCAAGGAATCATGTCTTACTGACATGTAATGATATCTTATTACAATGAATTCTCTCAGCATTTTATATTTTTTTAAGATTTTATTTATTTATTTGACAAACACAGAAAGATCACAAGTAGGCAGAGAGGCAGGCAGAGAGAGAGAGTGGGGAGCAGACTCCCCGCTGAGCAGAGAGCCTGCTCGATCCCAGGACCCTGAGATCATGACCTGAGCCAAAGGCAGAGGCTTTAACCCACTGAGCCACCCAGTGCTCAAAATATTTCTTAATGTTTGGAAGTTATTTTTAGTAAACAATTATAGCTTCCATTTTTCTAATGCAAAATCAGCTGTCTTTCCTAGTCTATTTTTTCACCCTAACCTTATGTCTATTCTTTTGATGCTTTTAAGAATTTTTAAAAGATTTTATTTATTTATTTATTTATTTGACAGAGAGAGATCACAAGTAGGCAGAGAGGCAGGCAGAGAGAGAGGGGGATGCAGGCTCCCCTCTGAGCAGAGAGCCCGATGTGGGGCTTGATCCCAGTACTCTGAGACCATGACCTGAACCGAAGGCAGAGGATTAACCCGTTGAGCACCTAGGCGCCGTTTAAGAATTTTTTAACCATTATTTCTTTTAGAAAAGAATATTCTGTCATTTTTTTTCCCTTTTACAACTGCAAGTATACCACATTATTCTAATAATATGTATGTCTGTTAGTAGTTCACTATCAGGATTATCTGTTTCTGTTTCTATTGGAGAGCTATAAATATACACATTTCAAAACACATTCTCCTGGAACTTAATAATTGATTTAGACTACTATATTCTGGGCATTGTAGATGACACAATGTTCTGTCAAGTCTTGTTTTAAAAACAGTTTGAATGGGTCTATTTTAGTTTGCCTTTTTTTTAAAGAAAGAATTCTTATTCTCCTTTTTTAAGTTTTATTAAATCCAGTTGATTTTTCTTTAAGTAAGCTCTATACCCCACATGAGCTTGAACTCACGACCCCAAGATCAAGAGTTTCATGCTCTACCAACTGAACCAGGCATACACCCAGTCCTTTTTCCTCGGGATGTATTCTTTACTCATAGACACAGTCCCTTGTCCTAAGACATGACTTTTCCCAATTCCTAACACTTCTAGAACTAAGAACTCTAGGCCAGCACAGCATAAGGTCTAAGGAACGGGGAGTAAAAATTTTGCTAGTGGGTCACTAGTGATAATAGTGAGAGATGCCGCTCCCATTTCCACTCCTTAATTCTTGGACCTGTGAATCCTGAAACAGCACCATTTACTGGACGCTGATTCAGAGCACATGAAGCCTTCAAAAGAAACCCATCCCAGCCCTGCAAGGTATCAGTGCCTAGCTGTCACAGTATCAGGGTCTTCAAAAGGTCACTCCATCATTGTGTCAGATCAGCTGCTTTAGGATCACGGTAAGACCAGTGAATTCCATGAGCATTTACCTATTGCCACACTTGTTTTGATATGAAGTGATTACCTTTATCAGAATGAATGCTGTGCAGAATACCAAGATAAGGGATAAGACATTCTATAAGTCTATGGATGGTAATTTTGGCAGAATTACTGTGTGCCAGCTAGGCAAATCCATACCCAGAGTAAGCATCTATTCCAGGAATAAAACAGAAAAACAAAGCAACAACAACAAAAAAATCGTCCCTGCCAGGATGGAAGCAGTCCAGTGTAACTGAACAACCACCAGGAAGCTGGATGATTATGAGGTAATGATACTGGAAGTTCAATGTTGGTCTCTACTGCTGGTACACTGGGCATTCAGCAGTGACTATAGCCAGACAGTCCTTAGTGAGTGAGTCCACGTTGCTGAGCCTATGCATAACTTCCATTCCCGCCATCCTGGCCACTTTGTTCATGAGCCCATTAGGAAACGACAGGACTGGCTGAGAATCGAGATTGGTATACACAAAACAGTTATCCTATCCACCTGATTATGAGTCCAGTCTGCTGAAGTCACCCCGTGGTGAACATTCACATGGGACATAAATATTTCCACGTTTTTGCACATTCACAGTGGTGTACCCAGATCTCTCTTTCCCAAATCCCCTTGTCAACAATTTTCCAATAACGTTTCTTCCAAGTTCCTGAATGTCCAGCCAAACCATTAGTGACAGCTCATGAATTGGTATATAATCACAAATCTGGCCATTTTTCGTTCCAAATAAGTAAACAGGCAGGTGCACTGATGGAAGCTCTGTCCATGGAGAGGCTTATTCTTCACCATTGCCCTTCAAAAATGTCCCAGAAGGGGACTGTAGTGCTACAGCTGTCCACTTTACAGTGATGATTGAATATCATAC
This sequence comes from Neogale vison, assembly GCF_020171115.1. Lineage (NCBI taxonomy): Eukaryota > Metazoa > Chordata > Mammalia > Carnivora > Mustelidae > Neogale > Neogale vison. Next base: position 295,886,698 of record NC_058091.1, read on the forward strand.
AGAATTATCTCTAAACCAGGCCCTAGACTCTTCTTTTTGGGTCAACTGATTGAAAGATCTCCTCATGAGGCCATAGGTACAGGCTGGGAAAGAGAAGGAAGTGCAACACGAGGAGGGACCATGGGCATTTGGCCACTTCTTCCTGTAAATTAACTTATGCTCCCAGGGCATGTGCAGGCATGATGGCACCTGTTTTGATGAGTTGCTGCTGTGCACACTCAACCTTATGGCTTGTGGGGTCAGATAACATGCAGTTCATGAGTGGTAGCACAGGCTGCATGGTAAGTTGGTGGCCCATGGTTAAATATTCAGTTTCTAAGGCCAGTATCAGGCCAAGAGCTGCTTCTCAAAAGGATATTATATCCAGAGGATAGTAGGTCTCTGCTCCAAAATCCTAAAGGCCAGGGTTCACCTACAGGAGCCTGTCAAAGCCTCCAAGCAACATCTCCCTCTGTCACTGACACTTCAAGCACAGTTGGATCTGTTGGATTATATGGCCCAAGTGGTAGAACAGCTCCCACAGCAGTCAAGACCTCTTGTAGAGTTTTTTCAAGTTCTGGGTCCCACATAAAACTAGCAGCTGTTCAGGTGTTAAAGAAAATGGATGGAAATAATATACCCAAATGAACGAATATGTTACCTCTAGAATCCAAAGAGGACCACAAGGTATTGTGCTCCCTTTCTGGTTGTAGGATGGCAGATGTAACAATTTATCTTTCACTACAGGATAGGCTTGGGATCCCACTGGGCCCACTATGTAACACACGTCAGATAAAACTCCATCGATTACCTGACTTCCACATACCTCTACTCTTGTTGGCAGATCACACTGATTTTTTGAGTCTCCTGGAATCAATAAGAATTCAGAGCTAGTGTCCAGTATTCCCCAAATGTCTGATTATTTCCTTATTTTCAGTGCACAGTTTGGTAAAAGACATAGGTCCATTTGGGGAAGGCCAGGAGAAAGACTTCCTATCTATTGCACTTCTAGGAACACCATGATCAACTAGCCAATGTCTGAGTGAGTCTGATTATTCTGACCACTGCTTTGACTCTACTACCCTTTACAGTAATGCTGCTACCTTCCTTCAGGCATCTGAGTGTTGCCACTTGGCTCCAGACTCTCTGGGATCCAATCACTCCCATTACATTTAGATGTCCCATTTCAGTGACTGCATAGCTTCCCATGGTAAGCTATGGCCTATAAAGAGGAATGATCGCAGAGCTCTTCAATGATGCTGGATTCCCACACAAATTTATTTCTTCCAGTAGTGGTAGGTTTATTTTATGGACCCTTTCAGCGTGGGTGTGTATGTCTTAAAACATTGCAGAAATAATTTAAATTTTTAGCTTATTTTGAGTGCACTTTTTTTTTCTTTTTTTTCAAATTTCTTAAAAACAAATAACTGTTTTGGTAGCCTGCAACCATGATGCTGTTGATACTGTACAAAAATGATACTATTGGAAAATAACAGCATTTCAAAACATTATCTAGGATTTATTGTGTTATCAGGGTTTCATTCAAGTTTAGAAGAGGCAAGTAAGTTCCATCCAGGGAGGGAGGACTACTTGGTACATTGAGAGCTAAAGAAAATAACTATATTTGGGTACTCATATTTCTTTAGGAATTTTATGTGGCCTTTGTTCTATAATAGATAAGCAATATTCATAACATTCCTACTTTATTTTGTTTTCATTGATCCTATAAAATTGTTGAGTTTCAGGTTCATGCATAAGAGGTTATTTATAGTTAGGTTATGGCATAATAGATTTTACTATTGATTTCTATCAACTCTAAATGTATAATTTAAAATTAATAATGTACATGACTAAAAACCCCAGTACTTTAAGATAGTATTTTTTTTGGTTTTTTTTTTTCTTAACTTGCATCAGAAAATAAGTATTGTGAATTTTCATTTTCAAAATGGAATCGTATAAAGACCTGCTTTAAAATATGTGATGTGGGGGCGCCTGGGTGGCTCAATGGGTTAAAGTCTCTGCCTTCGGCTTAGGTCATGATCCCAGAGTCCTGGGATCGAGCCCTGCATTGGGCTCTTTGCTCAGCAGGGAGCCTGCTTCCTCCTCTCTCTCTGCCTCTTTCTCTGTGATCTCTGTCTGTCAAATAAATAAATAAAATCTTAAAATAAGATGTGTGATTTTATGTAACATTATTCTTTTAAAATTGCATTTAAATGAGTATATAGAAAATATCATAGCAGGAATTAGAACAGGTAAGAATAAAACATAAATCTAAATTATAATCATTTTAATGTATAAATGACTAAAATAATATTATCATTTTGTTGCAAGTATTTTATTTATTCAAAACATACTTATTCTGAAAATCTTGTAAAATTCAGTATTTCCAGATAATGTATATAATCTGAAAACCTATAGCTAATTTAATTTCTCTCTGGACCCCATATTCAGTCCCAGCAGCACAATTTTCATATGGAACTTTCCTTGAAATATTTAAAATAAAATATAAAATCATTCAGAGAAAAGTGTTGTGATTATGATTACCAGGCTGGTTAAATACTTTTCCAGACTTCAAAATACTTTAAATGAAAAGAGAATGTTTGAAAAGTGAACGGTTTCCACAGGTATTTGAATGTAAGTAAGATAGAAAAATATATCTCCCACACCTACCACTGTTGCAGCCTACATAACCTACAAGAAGAAAGATCTCTTCCTGCTCCCGCAACAACACACTAACCACCACTTGCAGCCGATGAGAAACAGTCACAACCTCAAATTTTTGTTCTTCTCCAACAGACTTTGGTTTAAAACAACCTTCCTCGATCTTCTCCTCAAACTTAATAAAAGCTGACTTTCCCTTTGTCTCCTCAGATTTGCCTATGGCTTGCCATAGTTTGCTTGTCCTGAATTAGAGTTCCTCTGCTAGTCCCAAATACATTAATTTTGGTAATAAGGTACCTGGCTATTTTTTTAGGTTGACATACTATCATTATGTTAAATACATAGAAAACTGATAAGGAAGTATACAGAAAAAATTAAAAATAATTTTAATTCATGTGTATGTATGTAAAATTTCCATTGGCATTTTTCTCAAGTTGTTTTTTTTTTTTTAAGATTTTATTTATTTATTTGACAGAGATCACAAGTAGGCAGAGAGGCAGGCAGAAAGAGAAGGGGGAAAGCAGGCTCCCTGCTGAGCAGAGATCCCGATGCAGGGCTCCATTCCAGGACTCTGAGATCATGACCTGAGCCAAAAGCAGAGGCTTTAACCCACTGAGCCACCCAGGCGCCCCAACATTTTTCTCAAGTTTTAATTTAAATTGCAGTTTAGTTAACTTGCAGTGTAATATTAGTCTCAGTTTTAGAATTTAGTGATTCAATACTTTCATAAAATACCAGATGTTCTTCACAACAAATGCCCTCCTTAACCCCCATTTTACCCCTCCCCTCATCCACCTTCCCTCTGGTAACCATTAGTTAGTTCCTTATAGTTAAGCATCTGTTTCTTGGCTTTCCTCTCTTTCCCCCTCCATGTTCTTTTATTTTATTCATTAAATTCCACATGTGAATGAAATCATATGGTACACACACACCCACATCTTCTTTATCCATTTAGCAGACTATGGACATTTGGGCTCTCCCTATAATTTGGTTATTGCAGATAATCTTGCTCTAAACATCAGGGTGCATATATCCCTATAAGTCGGTATTTTTGTATTCTTTGGGTAAATACCTGATAGTGCAATTGGTGAATCATAGGATAGTTCTATTTTTAACTTTTTGAGGAAACTCCATACTGTTTTCCAGAATGGCTGTGCCAGTTTGCATTCCCACCTATATTACAAGAAGGCTCTCGTTTCTTCACAGCCTCACCAACACCTGTTGCTTCTTGTGTTGTTGATTTTACCCATTGTGACAGGTGTTAAGTGATATCTCATTGTAATTTTGATTTGTATTTCCCTGATGATGAGCAATGTGGAGCATTTTTCATGTGTCTGCTAGCCATCTGTATATCTTCTTTGGAAAATTTTAAATTGGATTTTTTGTTCTTTGGGTGTTGAGTTATAAGTTCTTAATGCAGTTTGGATACTAACCCTTTATCAGAAATGGCATTTACCTTTCCTCCCATTTCGAAGGTTGCCTTGTAGTTTTACTTATTGTTTCCTTCACCATACAGAAGATTTTGGTTTGATGAAGTCACAATAGTTTACTTTTGCTTTTGTTTCCCTTGCCTCAGGAGACACATCTAGTAAGAAGTTGCTAGAGGAAATGTCAAAGAAGTTACTTCCTATGTTTTCCTCTAGGGTTTTTATGGTTTTAGGTTTTTCATCCATTATGAATGATTTTATGTATGGTGTAGAATGCCGTCCAGTTAAATTCTCCTGCATGTTGCTGTCCAGTTTTCTCAACACCATCTATTGAAGACTGTCTTTTTCCCATTGGGTATTCCTGACTTCTCATTTGAAGATTAATTGACCATACAGTTCTGTGTTCATTTCTGGGTTTTCTATTCTGTTCCATTGATATATGTGTCCATTTTTGTACTGGTACCATATTATTTTGATTACTACAGCTTTGTAATATAACTCAAAATCTGGAATTGTGATTTCTCCAGTTTTGCTTTTCTTTTTCAAGGCTTCTTTAGCTATTGGAGTTGTTTGTGGTTCCATAAAAAGTTTAGGATTGCTTGCTCAAGCTCTGTGAAAAATGCTGGTCATATTTTGATAGAGATTACATTAAATGTATATAGATTGCTTTGGATAGTATAGACATTTTAACAATATTTTTTTCTTTCAATCTGTGAGCATGGAATGCCCTTCCATTTTTATGTCATCTTCAATGAAATCCTAATAGTTTGAAAGAAAAATACCAATCTTTCTCTTTTATATTTTACAGTTTAGTGGGCATGGTAAATAATTTCACCAAATGTGTGAGTACTGAAATGTGCTTTGTAATTACACAGCTGGTATATCTGTTCTAATCTAGAGAATCAGAGAAGTGCACAAAAGACTTATGTACTCTGTAATAGTACAGATATGCCAGTAGGTATGACTGGCATAGATATATACCAATAGAACAGATATGTCAGCTGTGTAATAGTACAAAGCCTATTTTAAGTGAGTTATGATAAATATTTAGATAGGAAACAAAGCAGAGAAGGGAAAGAGTATTAAAGGGTAAGAGGAAAATATGCAAACATCAAGTATGAAAGCTGAAACAGGCCCTCTGAAAATGAAGAAGATAGTACAAGACAAAACAATAAAATTGGTCTGTACAGAATGATAATGAAGTGGGTAAAGGTGGCAGAGATGCCTCTGGAGACGAGGATGAAATTATGGAAGATGTATAAATAAGGTGATAGAGTCCAAACAACTAGAACAATAATAAAAATAAAGATTATTTTTAAAAGAATACTATGTCCTTTTAATAGAATAAGTTTAGATTAAACACATATACAGTGTGCCCAATATAACACAAAAATTTGCATGAGACTAACCCAGGTTTGTAAGACTTTAGATTCATGTTTCTGTTGCACCGTAACTTATTGAAGAATTTTATGTTAAGAGGTAACATGACCAGACTTTTAATGTAAAAAATCACCTTCTTTAGAATGGAAAATTGTCTGGAATAGAGCAATTGGGGAGGCAGACGTCCATTAGGAGATTACTACAGTGGTCCAGATAAGACATCATGGAAGACAAAACCAGGTGACAGCCGAGATGGAGACATACAGATGAGTGGGAAAGAGATTTCAGAGAAGAAAAGACTGCATTTGATTATTTTAGCTTTGGAATTAAAAGTAAAGAGGAATAAAATCTAAATCACAAGTTTGTTATTTTGGCTACTATAAAAAAACACTAAATAGTCAAATAATTCAAAGATGGAATGGGACCTCAAAGAAATAGGTGGATGTAATGGGAATTGTGAGTATATGATGAAAGACAACATACAGGGATAGGCTAGATAAGTATCAAGTTTCAGGGGTACCTGGGTGTCTCAGTGGGTTAAAACCTCTGCCTTCGGCTCAGGTCATGATCCCAGGGTCCTGGGATCGAACCCCACATTGGGCTCTCTGCTCAGCAGGGAGCCTGCTTCCTCCTCCCTCTCTCTCTGCCTGCCTCTCTGCCTACTTGTGATCTCTGTCAAATAAAATAAATAAAATCTTTAAAAAAAAAAGAATCAAGTTTCAGAATAGTGTTAGATTTGAAAAAAAAGTTAAGATCCTTTCTAATTCCTAAATTTCTATGAATATATGATCTATTTGTTTTACGTACTCAATGGACAGCCTCCTTTTAAGATAGGTATGTATCAGAAGAAGAAAGATAATTTATGAAAAAAGTAATTATATGGCCAGTGGAAAGGCCCTGTTTTTTTTTTTTGTTTTTTTTTTTTTTTGTATCAATTGGATTTTAAATATGCCTATAAATATGTTGACTTCCAAAAAATGTGAGAACATCATGTTTGAAAGTGTACTTTCCCGAAGTCATACAGAGAAGAATCTTTGAAATTAAAATTAAAATTCTCTCTCTGTTTGATGTCTCTGAAGACAGAGCCTCTGATGCTACAAACAATATCATACTGAAGTGAGGTAAAATCAGTTTACAATTATGGTGGTATTCTAAACTTATCAACAAAAGTTCAAAATGTCTCACATCATCTCTTTGAGTTGAATGATGTTAAATTTAATCAGGAGTATATCTACCCCAATTCTAGATTTATGGATCTTTTTTTCTTGTTTATGTACATCTTTGAACCATTCAAAACTTTGTTTCAAAAGATATATTCATTTTTATCTATCTTTAAATTTAGCCCCTTATGATGTGTAAATATAGTTATTTAGCCCCTTATGATGTGTAAATATAGTTATTTAAAATTTTTGAGAGTGATAAAACTGAAATGTTTAGTATTCTCACACTGAAAATTAAGATAACCATTGTAATCATTGTTTCCATGATATTATGGAGATCCATTGATATGAGCCAAAATTAATTTTTTTCTGTAATAACAATGCATGTATTTATAGAACTTTTCTTTTCTGCCTCTCTGAAGCTTCACACTGACCAAGATAAAGGAGATGGAAATTTAAAATACATATTAACAGGAGATGGGGCTGGCAGTCTATTCGTTATAGATGAAAATACAGGAGATATTCATGCTGCAAAGAAACTAGACAGAGAAGAAAAATCCCTATACATTCTTCGTGCCAAGGCTATAGACAGAAAGACTGGGCGGCAGGTGGAACCTGAATCTGAATTTATTATTAAGATCCATGATATCAATGACAACGAACCAAAATTCACTAAAGACTTATACACTGCCAGTGTTCCTGAAATGTCTGGAGTCGGTAGGTATATGTTATTCCACGTAACGTCTTTGTTTGTTTGCTAAGGTGATTATTACAGACATACGGTTAATGTATTTAGCCCCTTCCAAGATAAGAATTATATATAACTGAGGTACTCAATAAACATGTTGATTGAAAAAAATATTATATATATCTGAAGACTACTATTGAAACTATCTCACTTCTAATTATTTTCAATTTTAAATATTTTAATAATTCCTGCAATGTTGTAACTTATACCTAATGATATCCAAAATATGATCTAAATGATATCTAAAAATATGATCTAAAAATATGATGACTGAGAACAGTTATTCCATTGCATTTCTTTTTTTTTTTTCATTGTATTTCAACCAACATCTTTACCTTTATTCAACTGCCATTCAAATGGCAGTCAAGCTGAATGTATTTTTGCCTGAAATAAAAAAGGGATATCAAATAGTGTCAGCAGTTTTGGACAGTTTTGGACAGTTTTGCTTGCATTATTTTGCATAACAACTAACCTTGCATTTGACAAATTTCTTTTGATCGTCTTATTTGATCACTGAAAGAAGTTCATGTGGAAGGCATGGGAAATAGTACTTTAAATCCCCATTCTGTTAATTAGGAACTCAGGATTCTGAAAGATTAAGTAACTGAATTAAGATCAAATAACCTAGTAGCATAATAACAATATGCCAAGTCTTTTAATGTTATTTTAGCTGAGTTCCACTACTGAATAATATTTTATTATGCAAACTGAAAAGATTGTTTCATTTTTAAGGGTCCTCACAATTTTAAATACTATTTGTTATTATGCAATTTTTACCTGCATGTGTAAGTTTAGATTTGTTAATGAGATAAGAATTAAGTCATAACATGTTAAAAAAGAAGTGATATAAACTTACTATAATATCCAAATTATACAACCAATTTTCAAAACTTGATAGTTTAGTTGAATATTATTTCAAAATCAGTTTTCAGTGATTAACTTTGAAATTATTATAATTAATCATGTTTCAGTCTAAAATGGTTTCTTTATGAGGAAAACCAAACTTATATCTACCTTTACTGAGTTAATGATACAAAATTATTTCTTAACTATGTGTGTCATCTAGCCAGAAGAACCAGGTGTTTGTAAAGAAGTTATTTCCTCTCAATGCACTTGAAATCTTATCTGAGAAAAGTACAGTTCAGTTGCCTTTTCAGGTATTCATTCTAATAATATGAAAGAGAGTTATCAAATTAGACAGGAGTCCTATGAAATCAGAAAGCCTAGGATGAAATGTGAGTGGTTGTGTTTTCTTTAACATTTTAAAATATCTGCTAGCCTGGTATAGTTCCATGGAAAGTACTGGATAGGTTCATATAGGTCGACCAGTGGGCTAAGGTAAGTATGTATCATGATCCCTTAATGACTTATATTTGAGATGAAGATACATTAAATTTATACTCTCTATTTCAACTTCCTACTGATGAGCATTCTAAAGTAGTTTGGTTTCCTGATTAAGACACTTTAACTTTTATAAAACATTATTGTTTAGTCTGTTTGTATGTTATTTTCCCAGATAGATTTTTAAAGATTTTATTTATTTATTTATTTGAGAGGGAGAGAGATTGAGAGGAAGAGAGAGTGTGAGCAGGGGGAGAAACGGAGGGGTAATGAGAAGAAAAGGGAAAGAATCCCAAGCAGATTCTACACTGAGGAATTGGACTCCATCTCAGGATCCTGAGACTATCATTGGAGCCAAACCAAGAGTCGGATGCCTAACCGACTGAGCCACCCCCAGCATCCCTACTTTGTCAGATATTTTGACAATAATACAAAAGCTTTCATTTATCCTTCTGGAAATAGATTTTATATACCTATAGGAATAAAAAGTAGAATTTTGATGACAGGTATTTGACTATGACACATTTTGATAATAACTGACTTAGAGTTGAATAACTTTTAAACTTTTTTTGAAATTACCTCATTTCAAAAACCAGAATATTTACTTATCAGACTGTTAATATTGAAAGCCAAATAACCTGTATTTTCCCTGTATTATTTTGTGCTGTTTAATGGAATATTATCTCTCTACTCTGTATATTCCTATCATCTACCTAATTCAAATATATTCTATTTCATTGCTTTATTAATATTTATCAAGTATGTAATAAGAGTAGCTATGGAATAAGTACTTGAATATTTTATTAAAAATAAAAGACTTACGTTGTTCAATACCCATAATAATATACAGAATACATAAATTTATACATGGAAGAAGGCCTGCAGATTACCTTTTCCAAAAAGCCCTTCCTGTAAGGCAATCTATATTTCATTTATATAAACTTTAAATTGTGGGCAGTACAATTTCTGGTTATTGCAAGTCTTAAAAATGAGAATTTAGGTCCTTGTCAATGGCACTTCCTCTGTGTCTACAATTCCAACAAAACTGAAAAAAGAAGAAACATATAGAAGGTAGCTATATTGCTCTGGTTGCAGCTTTTCATATCAATAAAAGAAGATTTAAAAACTACCAGTAAATCTTGGGGCACCTGGGAGGCCCATATGGTTAAGTGTTGACCCTTGGTTTTGGCTCAGGTCACGATCTCGGGATCCTGGGTTGGAGCCCTGTGATGAGATCTGCAGTCAGCTCAGAGTTGGCTTAAGATTCATTCTCTCTCACTCTCTCTCTCTCTCTCTCTCTCTCTCTCAAATAAATAAATAAATAAATAAATAAATAAATAATAAATCAAAACTACAGGTAAATCTTGACCCTATTTATGCAAGATAGTTATTATTATTACTAAGATTGGCATCACCACATTAATTTCTTCCTGTTTGACCCACAGACAGACTTCATATGTGATTATTTTTAAATATCAATGCATATATTATACACAAATACACACACACATACACCCACACAGAAGTTTCCCCTCTTCGAATAAATAAGTAAAAATCAGCTCAAAAGAGGTAAACCAACTTGCCCCAAAACACACAATTTATTACTATACTAGTTATAAAAAGAGAAAAAAAAAGGTTAATAAAAAGGGAAAACTAGATAATTTTAATGCTTTAGTATTATTCCCCACTCTAAAATACTTGTGTTCATTATGGAAAACTTCTAATTTTATGAGATTCTTAGTAATTCCTCAAAAGAAGCAGTTTTCTTTTTTAATTTAAATTCAGATAGCCAGGGACCTGGGTGTCTCAGTGGGTTAAAGCCTCTGCTTTCAGCTCAGGTCATGACCCCAGGGTCCTGGGATCCAGTCCTGCATCGCATCAGGCTCTCTGCTTGGCAGGAAGCCTGCTTCCCCCTCTCTAACTGCCTGTCTACCTACTTGTGATCTTATCTCTGTCAAATAAGTAAATAAATAAAATCTTTTAAAAAAATTCAATTAGCCAACATATGATACATCATTAGTTTTTGGTATAGTGTTCATTGATTCATTAGCTGCGTAAAATGCCCAATGGTCATAACAACATATGCCCTCCTTAATGTCCATCACCCAATTAGTTACCGCACAGCATTTTTTCTTATTTTATTCTTTTAATTCAAACGCCCTTATCAATAAAGTTAAATCCTGAAACAGAAAGGGGAGTGACTGCATTTTACATTAAGATTTTAGATCTATTAATGTATAAAATATCTAAATAAAAAGTCTATTAATTATACATCTAAATAAAATATATATTCATATTATATATATTTATGTATATAAATAATACATATATATATATATATATAATATGTATATTTTATCGGAGGGAGAAATGAACCATAAGACACTGTGGACTCTGAGAAACAAACTGAGGGTTTTAGAGGCGAGGGGGTGGAAGGTTGGGTGAGCCTGGTGGTGGGTATTAAGGAGGTCACGTACTGCATGGAGCACTAGGTATGGTACATAAAGAATGAATTTTGGAACACTGAAAAAATAAAATTAAAAAATATATATTTTTTAAATTATATTTTTGTATATAACTCTGTTTAAAGGAAAATTAATATTAACTCAGTATAGTTTTGTAGATGTAATTGTCTCTGTTTTAACCTATACAAAAAACTTAATGGTGACACTTGAAAACTTTTTCAAGCTGTGTGTAACCCATATACTAAGAGTTAAAGCCCATACATAATCAAATAATAAAGAATGCTTCTTGATATCCTCCAATGTTCTCCTCCATATTGTCCCCTTTCCCTGTTTATTTTTGTCCTAATTGTGTCCTTTTTGTTCCTGTCTCACCAACTCCTCTCCTTGTTTATTTATCCCTCTACCCCTGCTTCTGTCAAAACCACATGCCATATTCCATTGTGTTTCTCAGAATCACATGCTTCTCTCCTTTTCAAAAGTTAAAATCAAGTGATTCCAAATGTTGAAATCTGAAATGCATTAGCATTTTCTCATCAGAACACATAAACTGGACAATATATAAGGATATATAACGAAGGAAAATGAGATACACTGATTTAAATATTTATATTTAAATATATTTAAATATCAAATATTTATGGCCGATCCCATAGATACTCTTTCTATTTTTTTGTGGTCATCATACTTCGATTAAAGATTATCTATCACCCTTCCTTATCTGCATGCATTCATCTTCATCTAGGCAATGTGCTACTGTGTAAATTTGCGGGGTTTGATGCGTGCTTTCTCATAGACGGGGTATTTCCCAAAACCAGTCTCTCAAAAACTTACCCAGTTCCCCTTCCACACCATCTCCTCAACAAGAAATCCCTCTGTAAATTTTCTCAAATCACACATAGAACTCACCAATGAATTCCTTATGACTTAATCCAAGCCACTGAGCGTTCATTGCCTGTAGATTTAAGAATGTATCTAATCATAGCCAAATGCCAGACCAGCCCTTTAGTGAAGCAGTTAGAAGACTGCTTCTTTCCTCAGACTGTCTAGGTTGATCTCTATCACCTTTTCTCTCACCTTCTATCCCTTCTCACCTTCTAGATGTGTGGCCCTGAGCAGCAAACTCTCTGTCTCAAGGCCTTCATTGCATGCATCTCCTGAGAATAAAGTAATCATGTAAATTAAGGGCTGAATATTCTGCCTAGCCTACCTGAAGTGTTCTGTAAATGTTCATTCTTATTATGACTTTCTGCTAGAAACTGTGCTGGGCTTCAAAGATAAAATGTTGAATAAAATAGACATGGCTCCTGCCTTTGGGGAGTTTACACACTGGACAAACCTACAAATCACAAATACAATAAATTTGTCATTCAGGCTTCACGCTAAGTAATTTTTTAAATCTTTGTTTAATGTAAAAGTAGAACACTTATTTTAAATTATTTGAGAATAAATGAAAATTATAAGTATTTCAGAAAATTCAGAGGGATATAAAAATCACAATCTTTTAATCCATCTGTATAATAAACACAATTATAAAATCTATGCATTTTATATATATATATATAAATAGAAACTACTTTCTAACTTTATTACTAAATAGTATTAACTGTGCAATAAGTTCATGAAAAAAATACAACCTATGAAATAAATACAATATCTATTCCGTAAAATCCAACACACTAGGTATTTCTATTTTCTTATTCTACCATTAGAAATACCACAATAATATGCTGTCAGTGTTCATCAGTGTTTAACAGCATTCCTAATCATTACCATGATTCTAAGGGAAGGGACAGTACTAGTACTATATGAGTGTTTATAACATTTTAGTCGCATTCCAAGATTGAGTTTTATTCTTTAGATAAAATTTGTTGTCTTTTTTAGGTCAAGTATTTTTGGATATGTTCTAAGATCACACACCCACAATAAAAGCAAACAACAGAAAGCAAATTTAACAACAAAACATACTATTAAAAGTGTCAAAAGGTTTAGAGGAGTATTTTTACCTGTTTTCACTAAGAAGTGACATCCACAGTAAAAGAAAAATGAAACTGGTAGCAAAATACATGTCATGAAATTGATGAATTAACCACTTGCATTTAGCATATTGATTACACTGAATAATTCATATTTCAAATAATCCTCAACTATGAAAACAATTCTTAATCTAACGAACATATGTTCACATAGGTTTATGTAAAAAATTCAATATAAATCAGAAAACCACTTTAGTTTAACTTCTTAATGTTATTGTGGGGAGGTGGAGATCACTTTATTACTTCTGCTTTGGCCTGGCTAAGATGGGAGGGGGTGTTTTTTTAAATGACAAAGGAGAACAGCTAGGATCCACTGAGTAAGTCACAGTGTGTCCTCACACAGGATGTACCAAGGCCTCAAGAGAAAGAGCTCAAGTTCTCTTGTTAATTAATTTTGAAAAAAAAACATAAAAAGACTGCTGCAAAATTCATGCGTTAGTATTCAGATACATTGATGGGAAATGAGCTGTTAGTTTAATCTTAAGGTACAATTACTTAATTTTTAGGCTTTGCATATGTATATACATGCAAATTTTGAGAAACATTCACTACAAGTCAAAGAGACAAGCTCTGTGTGTGTAACATATGAGGTGTTCCAGTAGGAGACACAGCCAAGATGGAATTTGCCCTGTGCTAAGGAATTTTAAAATCTATGTAAGAATCGGAGTCAAACTTTGGAAAACTTACATGTAGTATACTAGAAAATGTCATATAAACTCATTTTGCCCAAGGGATACTTAGTAGGTTTTAGTTAATAGTAGTTTTACAATCATACTTTGAATCTTTATAGTGATTAGGGAAATATTAGAAAAGCCCATTACGTTAAGCTCCTGAAACTAGCACCTAAAAAATCCTTTTATCTTTTAAAGACAATTTATGATAAAATAAAAAAGAGAATGGTTTAAGTTTTATAAAATAAAATTAAACAGATATTAGTATTAAATTACAGTATTGCATGTGACAGAACTGAATACTTTCTTAATTTGGGGGGGAAATATCTACTAATTTCATTATGTGCAGCAAATAATAGGTAGCATACCAATAAATACAAGCATATATGACTTTGGTAACTACATTTTATAGGGAGACACAGATGCTTAATAATCATTTATATCTTAAACACACAAAAATTACAGGTCAATTTTATGTCAGTTTTTTTTTTTTTTTTTTAAGATTCCATTTATCTACTTGACAGACAGAGAGATCACAAGTGGCAGAGAGGCAGGCAGAGAGAGAGGAAGGGAAGCAGGCTCCCTGCTGAGCAGAGAGCCCGATGCGGGGCTGGATCCCAGGACCCCTGAGATCATGACCTGAGCTGAAGGCAGAGGCTTTAACTCACTGAGCCACCCAGGCGCCCCTGTCAGTTTGTTTTTTATTAAAATAGGGCCCCTCTATTTTTTTATTCTATTTACAATATACAGTTAACTTATCGGAGCAAAAAGCAGCCTGAGTGTTACCAATGCTGGTTTTATCTTTGAATACACATTTTCAGTTAGCAGTAACTGCATTAATTGAAAATTGCATGTGCATTGTATTCAGTGAAAAATTTTTCCTTACAGTATTTTTGATCAACTAAAAGTGCAGTGCATTTGTTTCATTATGTTCATTTTTATGATAAAATAGTTTGCTGATTTTTTTTTCAGACAACTCAAACCATAAAATTAAGGGATATTGAACTTTTTAAAAAGGAATGAAAAAGAAAAGTGTGGGTTTTTTAAGGCAGCATCACTTAAAAAAATGTGTTTAAATATATACCATTGTCTAACACACCACACAACTAGCAGTAATTTTTCAGAAAGACAGTTTTCAAAGTTGGAAGTATTTAGGTGTCTGTGTTTGGGTGGGGATTCGTGTAGGTACATCAGTTATACAAGTGACGGCGACAGATGCAGATGACGCCAACTATGGAAACAGTGCCAAAGTGGTCTACAGCATATTGCAAGGACAGCCATATTTCTCAGTGGACCCAGAATCAGGTAATAACCTTTAAGACTTGGTCTCTTTCTCACATTACTATACATCTGGATGCACAATTATAGATTTTTCTGTATTTTAAAAAGCTATTGACTCGGCATCATGCTTTCATTTATTCCTTACAGGTATTCCATGGAAATAAAAGCAAATTTCATATTATTTATGTAGATTATTTGAACTGTTAGCTTTTGAGACTGTTACTGAATTTAAATTCATGACACCAAATACAAAACTTCAGAGATTTAGCACTTTACGTGTCATAGGAAACACTCAAAACCTAAGGAATGTGACGATCATCAAAATCAAGCAAGCTTATTAATCTGAAGATTTCTGGATGAAGTTAATTTGCTTAATCAAAAAGATAATTAAATTGATTTAGCAAACTCATTCCCTGTACAACAGCCAGTGGAAGATTTCTTTCTGTTCTGTCAATTACAATTTAATATTTATGGATTTCATCCATTTAGGTACACCAACTTTTTATCTGTTTGTTATGACGAACTTCTGTAAAATAGATCTTGCATAGGTTAATCTTAAAACTCAATTATTGAATTGTAAAATATTTGTCTATTTTCTCTAAAAGGCATAATAAAAACTGCACTACCAGACATGAGCAGAGAAAATAAAGAGCAGTACCAAGTGGTTATACAAGCCAAAGACATGGGCGGCCAGATGGGAGGCCTTTCTGGAACCACCACAGTAAACATCACTCTGACGGATGTCAACAACAATCCTCCTCGATTTCCCCAGAGTAAGGAAGGTTTTATTTATCTCATGTTGGAAGCCTACTCCAACACACTACGAACAGAGGCTAATATTTGTACGAGTATTTTCACTATCAGTTTATGAAGAAAGGCAAATCCACAACCAGTCCCCCTGACAAAATATCACAATTTCCAAAAATTGATTTCCCAATATTCACTATGACCATCCAATCTTTTTCTTATATCTTTTATGGTTCACAGTGTGGACTCTCAATTCTGACTGCCTGGTTTCAAATCCATGTGTGTCACTTGTCTTACCTCAGTTATCTTGTCTGTATATAATAATACTCTCTTATTTATTTACTTATTTTTTTTTATTACATACAGTTGATTCTAACACACTCGATGTTTAAAAGTCTCTGAAATCAG
This sequence comes from Neogale vison, assembly GCF_020171115.1. Taxonomy (NCBI): domain Eukaryota; kingdom Metazoa; phylum Chordata; class Mammalia; order Carnivora; family Mustelidae; genus Neogale; species Neogale vison. The sequence goes on from NC_058091.1 coordinate 295,902,999, forward strand.
ATACTATATCAAAATCAAGGCAATTCGGGTTTAATTGGCAGGATTTGTTTTTCCAAATGGCTCATCGAATTATGGCATATCTTAGTTCTGATGTCATCAAGACATGTTAAAGTTTGCTAATATCTGTTACATATTTATAAAGATTAAATTAGTCAATGTCCCTTTAGTCCCCACCATTTTAGGCATGTATGTTAAACCATAGATGCTTTCCATGCCATGAGTTCCCATAAAAACATTCTAATCCTTTGCTGGGAATGTTTCCTTTTTGCAGTGAATAAAAATATAAAGGGCCCTATTTTTGAATTGCTCAATGAAAGGGTCTCAAAGTTAAATTTTTGATACTGAATCCAATACATGAGAGTATTTTCCAAACTAGCCACATTTAAAACATTTGATGATTCAACTTTGGATGTTTGACATATACATCCGAAAAACGTTTTTTAAAAAGTTTGCTAAGAATATAAATAATAAGCTTAATGACCATAAATCTACACTTCACATTCAGTTTCCTTAAATATAAACTGAAAGAGTATGACTTGAATTCTCACATGGTTTGTCACTCTATAATTCCATGATCTATTATATCTTAGCAAAAGGTTTAGAACCATTATAGTAGTAATAAAAACATTTAAGAACTAGCCATGGAGTAAACATATTAAGGACATAATTTCATTTAATTCTCATTTAAAAAAAAAAAAAACAAAAAAACCCTGTGAGCTAATTCCTGACATTATCACCCTATTCTTATAGAAATCAAGGGTTAGAGAACTGAACTTGCCCAGTAATAAGAATTCCAATGCAGGCAGTTGGATTTGGAAGTCCTTCTTTATCACCAAGAAAATTGGGAAGAGTATAGACTTTGAAGTCAGAGAGACTTAGTTATTAATCCTGCGTTTCTCAATTTCATAGGATGATCTTGAGCCCTATGCTTGAAGATCATGTACCTACTACATTGGTCTTATGAGGACTAGGTTTAGAATTAAATTAATTAATATAGAGAGCCTTTCCTTATACAGAGTTCAGCACATATTAAATGTTTAAAGACATGGTGGGTATTATGGAGGGCACGTATTGCATGGAGAACTGGGTGTGGTGCATAAACAATGAATTCTGTTACACTGAAAAATTTTAAAAAATGTTTAAAAACAATTCTAACTTTCATTAACTCTTTTTGTAACTTTTTCTCATTGTGTTTTGAATAAAAACTCACAAACTAAAATCCTTTCAAGGACAGCACAATACAATATAATGACTGGCTGAAAACTGTAGGAAATAGAAACATTCATATACCACTTAAAGACGTTAAGAATCAAAAAAGGAAGGAAGGGAGGGAGGGAGGTAGAAAGAAGGCAGGAAGGAAGGAAATTTCCTGTGTATGGATTTAACTTTCTATCCCTGATTTAGGATATAAGAATAAGTCCATGTTTTTTAAGTAATTTAAAGAAAAATACAGGTAAAAATATAGAATGATAATATTGAAGGTTCTAGATATGTAGTAAATAGTCAGTTTTTCTTGCCCTCTTGAGCAAAAGTTCTGGAATCTAATAACGTGTCTACCATCTCCTTTCTGAATAACATTGGAGCATTCACTTAATCCTGAACTTACATTTCTCATTTACATAATGACAGTGTTCTGCCTCTATGAATTATTTTTCCAACTTAATAAACGTATAATTTTTGACAGTTTACAATTCCAATTCAATACGATGAAAATCTCTCCCAATTTAAAGTTAATTTACTGAAGTAAAAAAGGCAGAGGAAAGAAGACTTTCGTTATCTAAAGACGAAATGTCGAAACATCTCTGATTTAATTTTCAGGTACGTATCAATTTAATTCTCCCGAGTCTGTACCTCTTGGAACCCATCTTGGAAGGATAAAAGCCAATGACCCTGATGTGGGGGAAAATGCTGAGATGGAATACAGCATTGCTGAAGGAGATGGCGCAGACATGTTTGATGTCATCACTGACCAGGATACACAGGAAGGGATTATAACTGTCAAACAGGTTTCTTTACGCTGTCTTCATTTTTTCATTGAGCGCTTACAGTTTATTTTTGCTTTTCAGTTAAGGGAAGAAGAGCCTAGGATTTATTTTTCCCATCCTTTACACACTGTTCAGTTTTCATAGAAGTGGGTATGGTTGTGGTTTCATCTCAAATAAGTAAATGAACTTCATCACTGACACTTAAAAAGTGATATAAAACCTTAACTGCTTATAGTAGACGATCCAATTAGGATTGGGTAGCCTCACAAAAGTACTTATTTTACATTTTCTGTGGCCCAAAAAATAGGCATGCAGCCATAACTTTACTTCATGTACTTTTCAAAATATTTAAATTAGCCTCTTTAAGCTGATGAAAACTGAAGATGCTGCATGTTTTTATGTTGGATGCAGTGGGAGAGAATATTATGAAACATTACATACTATAATCCAAAGAACTGTGGATTAAATTCAGACTTATTGATTTTTCTGTTTTCATTCATATCTTGCTTTCCATAGTGTTCAGTGTTCTTTCTAAAATAACAGTTTTAGATATGTTGGAACTAAAGAAGCAATTTATATGAATAGTTTGCTGAATCTCTACTTTTTTTCCATATTTTCTCTCATTTTAACTTTGTTTAACTTGATAATAACAATAAGTAATCTATATGTCCATTAGATAATACATTTTGCCTGTAACCATCAAAATGTGAAATGCATTACCAAGTGGGAATTGATCTTAATGTACATACCATTATATTCAGTTACCCTCTATGAATAAGTATACGACAAAATAAAAAATTGCTGATTTATTTGATATACCTAAAAAGCAATAATTGGGGAAGTTTTTTAACCATAGTTACTGGTACCATTAACAGAGCCTGTTATTACATTTTAATACTGTCTTCCATTGTCATGTCTGCTATATTATACTAATTTTTCTTATTTAACTTCAGAATTTAGATTTTGAAAACAAAATGCTGTATACTTTAAGAGTGGATGCAAGTAACACTCACCCTGATCCACGATTCCTACACCTGGGACCCTTCAAAGACACAGCTGTGGTCAAAATAGCTGTGGAAGATGTAGATGAGCCTCCTGTGTTCAGTAAACTTTTCTACTTGATAGAAGTAGATGAAGATGTGAAGGAGGGCAGCATTATTGGACAGGTTACAGCGTATGACCCAGATGCCATGAACAATTTAATAAAGTAAGTATTTTGTAAGTCTGCAGAAAAATAATCATCTTCTCACTATTTAGAAGCATGTGGGGGAAAAAGATGATGCCGTACTATGTATGATCAAGTACAGTAACAAGACTAAACACTTCCATACCGACTCTTAGCTGCACTGCCTTCTAAGTGATTTTATTGCATTTGACTCATCACTTTACAAGGTAGATCCAATTATTATACCTGTCTGCAGGTGATAAGATTTAAATAACCTGCCAAACAAATTAGTGGGTGGCAAAGCTAGGTTTGCCTGGAATCAGGCCATCTGGCTCCAGAGTCCATGACTTTAATCCTTTAGCTACTGTGGATTCTTATCTCATTGTCTTTCTTGGAGAAATTGTAGTCCAATAATAAGTGATCTAAACAAATAAATCAGAAAAACATTGTTCTAGAAATGTTACGAAGAGGTAATTTGAAAATGTTGAAAAATCTTTTTTGTTTGTTTATACACTATGTTTTTTCAACTTTTTATTTAAATTCTAGTCAGTTAACATAGAGTGCAATACTGGTTTCTCCTTTAAAAACAGTTACTCAGCATACCATTTATTAAAATTTTGGGAAAAAATAGTATGTCAATTATATTCTAATAGTAACAGAGAATTAGTAAAGAAAAAATGATATTTGAGAATTACAAACATTAAAATTAATATGGTATTGTGAAGTATAGTGTAATACTTTCCCCAAGTTTAAAATTGTATTAACCTTTTCAAAACTTTCAAATATTCCGGAATCTTAAGTGATTACTACGTGTGGTTCTTAAAGGGAATGCAAATACAGTTATAAATGGATAGGCTGGGTGGGTGAAGATGGATATAGCTATATCCAGCTGTGGCATTAAATTCATGATACCAGACCATCAAACATTTTGCCTATCCCTTCCTCTGTAAAATTACTGTTACCATTTATTGAGCACTTGCTATAAGCTAGAGAGTCTAAAGAGATTTATATTTATTAGCTCAGTTAAGCCTCACCATAACTTTATTAGGCAGGTATAGCTGTTAGCACCCAAATTTTATACAAGAATAAATTGAGATGCGAAGGGTTAAAGGACACACATTACACAAATAAACAGACGGAGGATTCAAACTATTGTTGATCCGAATGCATAGCCAGTTCTTTGGCAGACATACCCTTCTTTCTTAATGACCTGTTTACTAATTAGAGATAATTAATATAATGTTCCTCATTTGTAGACTAATTGGACTGACTTCAGTTATACAAGGCAGATCCCTCAGGGACAAAATTATGCAAAGGGCAAAACATGGTTTTTGTTCCTCAGAATTTGGTCTAGTTTCCCTTCATTTTTCCCATTGCCCACAATAGGGAATTTCATAAGCTCCAACTATAGACATGTTAACTTAGAAAATTACAATCTTTTTATTCTTTTTAAACAAATGTATTGAGGTATTACTGACTAGCAATAAATTGCACAACTTTAATTTGTATGATTTGATCAACTTTTGTATATTCATATGCCCACTAAAACAACAGCAAAATCAAGATAATGAACATATATCTTACCCCCCAAAGTTTGCTCATGTACTTTTTAATACCTCCCTCCTAAACTTCCTAAAACGCATCCTCCAGCCCCCAGGCAAACACTGATCAGGCTTCTGTCAATATAGATTAGATTAGATTAGATTGGGTTTTCTTGAATTTGTACAAACACAATCATAAAGTATTCTCTGTTGTCTAACTTGTTTTACTTACATAACCATATTGAGATATTTCCATGTTGTTATGTGCATTAATAGTTTATCCCTCCAACTGCTGAAAAGTATTTCATTGTTCAGAGATGCCACATTTTGCTTATCTGCTCACTGATCAATTTTTTTTTTAAAGATTTTTATTTATTTATTTGATAGACAGAGAGAGATCACAAGTAGGCAGAGAGGCAGGCAGAGAGAGAGGGGGAAGCAGGCTCCCTGCTGAGTGGAGAGCCCGATGTGGGGCTTGATCCCAGGACCTTGAGATCATGACCCGAGCTGAAGGCAGAGGCCTAAACCACTGAGCCACCCAGGCGTCCCTCACTGATCAATTTTAAGTTGTTTCAAATACTTGGATATTGCAATACCTTTATATACATTTGTATTTAAGTATATATACAAACATTTGTGCATCAGAATTTGCATAGTTACATGTTTTCACTTTTCTTGAGTAAATAACTATTAGAGTTATGATTGTACCATAAAAAATCAGCCTTTTTAATCACAGCCATTCTAATAGGTGTATAATAGTATCTTATTGGCATGTGACCAAAGATGTTGAACATTTTCTGTATGCTTAATGTGCCACTCATATGTGTTCTCTGATGGAGTATTTATTCACTACTTGCTTAGATTTTACTGTGTTACTTCCTTATTATTGATTTGGAGATACATACACACACATACCTATACACGCACCACTTCGCACAATGGATACAAGTCCTTTATCAGATATGTGATTACAAATATTTTTTCTCACTTAGTGCCCTGTATTTACATTCCCATAAACTTTCAAAACTCTCAATTTTGATGAAATCTAATTTATTAACTTTTAATTTATGGATGAGTTTTTAGTGCCTTATATACAAAACATCTGCCTGATTCCAGAATTCTTATTCCATGTTTTCTTCTGGAATGTTACTGTTTTCAGTATTATATTTACATCTATGATTTATTTTAAGCTAATTTTCTATTGTATGAGGTATGGATCAAAGTTCTTTTGCTTTTTAGTATATGGATCCCCAACGTTTCTAGCATCACGAGTTGCAAAAACTATTCTTGTCACTGAATAGCCTTCCCACCATTGTTAAAATTCAATTGCACATGTATATATGGGTCTAAGTCTGGACTCTCTCTTCTATTCCAATTATGTATTTATCTATGTTTGCAAAATCACAGTTTTCTGTACCTTTATAAAAAATCTTGAAATTAAATATTACTTGTCATTCAACTTTTTTTTTTCTAAGTTTGTTTGGTAATTCTAGGTCCTTTATATTTTCATATATAAACTGCTACAAAAGAGTCTGCTAGAATTTTGATTTGAGTTGTGTTAAGTGTGTAATGTGCGCAGAATTGATGCCATCCTAATGAACTGAATCTATTAACCCAAAGGAATATATTTTCTCTGCTTATAGAGGGATTTTTTTCAGCTGTGTTTTGTGTTTTTTTATGTCTACAAAAAACGTTTTTTATATTTCTCTTTATTGCTTTATTGCACTGGCAAAAACCTCCAAACCGATGTTAAGAAGTAATAAGAGCAGATATCCTTAACCTTCTACCTTGTCTTATAATGAAATCATTTAGTCTTTCATCATTCAGTGTGATGCCATCTGCAGGGTCAATTTTATTCTATTCCTTTTGATCTAAGTATTTTTATCAGGAACAGAGTTTGGATTTTGTCAAATGGTATTCTCTGTGTTTACTGAGATGGCCATAGAGTAAAAATGATGTATTATTTGATTTATTTTTTAAATACTGAACAAGTTCTGTATTATTGGGATAAAGGCCACTTAGCTGCATTATACTATAATCATTATACACTGTTGAATTCAGTTTACTGAAGTTTAAAAATAATTTTGCACCTATTTTTACGGGGACATTATTTTATAGTTTGGTTTTCATGTAATGTCTGTTTGGGTTTGGTGTCACGGTAATACTGTCTCACACAATGCAGCCGTAAGTATAAGAGGCTCTTTTAATTTTTTTGAAGAGTTTGCATAGAATTGACGTTATTTTTCCTTAAACATTTGGCAGAATTTAAAGGCAAAGGACTGCATTATTTTTTTTTATATGAGTTAGAGCTATAAATTCTGTTTCTTAGTAGTTGTAAGGCTCTTCAGGTTTTCTTAATTCTTGCATGACCTGGCTTGGCTTTTTTTCCCCCTTTTCTTCATCTTTCAGTTTCATCACAGTTGAAAAAAGTTGAATTTTAATTTCATCACAGTTGAAAAAAGTTCTTCATAATATTTATATTATCCTTTTGATACTCTAGTAATGATAGCCATTAGTGATATTGTTAATTTGTAGCTACTTTCTTTTTTTGTTGGCCAGCATGACTAGACTTTTTAGTTGATTGATTTTCTCAAGGAACAAGTTATATTGGTTTTTCAGTAGTTTTTTTTTTCTCTTTTTTGCTCCTATCTTCATTCTTTTTTTCTGCTTACATTGAGTTTCATTTGCTCTTCTTGTCTATGTCTTTGAGTCAGAAACCAAGGTCATTGATTTGAGACCTGCTATTGTTCTCGTATGTGCATTTTAGTGATAAATAAATTTCCCTCTAGGTACACCTTTAGATGTGTTGTTGGTTTTTGTACCAATACAATAAAAATTTTGCATTGTCCTTAATGTTTATTTTTCTCTTCCTGTCAGTTGTGTCACAGGATGCTCTTAGCTTCTGTCACTGGTTTTAGCAATTGGATTATGATGTAACTTTCTATAATATGCTTCAACTATTTTGTACTTGAAGTTTATAAAGCTTCCTGAATCTGTGATTTTTATGGCTTTCCTCAAACTTGGAAAAGTTTCCAGCAAGTCCCTTTAATATTTTTTGCCCTATATTCTTCTCTTTAAGGGCATTTAATTATAATTATGCTAGGTCTCCTATATGTGCAATACAGTGCACTGGTGCTGTTTATCTTCTTTTTTTTTTCCCTTTTAGCCATTCTAAATCATTCCCATTCATCTTCATCTTCACGTTTACTAATCTTTTTTTCTTTCAATATCTAACCTGCTTTAATTCCATCTAGAGTATTTTTTTCATTTCGTAGATTATAATCTCTTCTCTGGAAGAGTTATTTCTGGGTTGTTTTCGATTGACAGATTTTTCCTGGAAGTCATATTTTCTTGTTTTTTGCATGCCTGTAATTTTTTACTTGATGACAAACACTGTGGTTTTACTGTGTTTAGTGTTAAGTAGCTTTGCATTTACTTTTTTTTTTTTTTTTAGCTTTGCATCTTCATATATACTCTTGAGTTGCATTCAGATGTGTTTAATTTTTTTCATTTATTTGAGAGATAGCATTAGTGAGAGAGAGAGAGAGAGAAAAAGAGGAGAGAGAGAAAAAGTCCGCACAAACAGGGGGAGGAGGCGGGGCAGAGGGAGAAGCAAACACCCCGCTGAGCAGGATCCTGGGATCATGACCTGAGCCAAAGGCAGATGCTCAGTCGCTTAACTGAGCCGTCCAGGCACCTCTCAGATGTGTGTTTATTTATTTATTTATTTATTTATTTATTTTTTCAGATGTGTGTTTAAATTACTCACAACATCTTAATCTTTTGGACCTGGCTTTTGTGCTTTATTAGCAGCCCTTTTTTCTAGACCTAATTATGCCCCGTAAATCAAGTAAGACCTTCCTGAGTAGTCTACCAATGCCCCACAAGTTATGAATTTCTCCTCTTAGGTTGGTGGAAACAGAACTATTCCCAGTAACATGCCAGTTCACAGTTTTTTCTCCCTCCTAATCCTTGTGATTGATTACTTCTATTGTTTCACTTTAGCTGTATCCAAATATTTTCTGATCAGAACTTAGCTGAAAACTTGAGTTATATTTTCTTTAGATTTCAGTAGTTCCCGCTTTGTGGAGCTCTCTCCCATGAATTACTCAGCCTTTCAAATTCTAGACTTTGACCTCAACATGGACTACCAGCTTGAACGCAGGGGATTGACAGACTCCATCTGGGATCTCATTTCCTGTATTATTGTCTGGAACCTCTCCCTGGCAGCAAACTAGGAAGTTTTATGGATCACATCCTATCTTTCTCTTTTCTCTGGGATTATTGTCATTGTTCGCTGGTGTGTAATCCTTCAAAAATAATTTTCATTTAGTTTCATATATTTCATTTAGTGTTAGTGGGGTGTGTGGGTGTATGCGTGCGTATGTGTGTAGGGGGGGACTAGTAAATCCATTCCTTGTTATTTTACAGTTGCTAAAAAGGGACATTCAAAATACTTTTTTTAAAAATATTTTTTATTTATTTATTTGACAGAGAGAGATCAGAAATAGGCAGAGAGGCAGGCAGAGAGAGAGGGGAGGAAGCAGGCTCCCTGCTGAGCAGGGAGCCCGATGCGGGACTCGATCCCAGGACCCTGAGATCATGACCTGAGCTGAAGGCAGCAGCTTAACCCACTGAGCCACCCAGGCACCCCAAAATACTTTTAAAACATGTTTTTAGTTATATAATTTGGTCACTTGCATAGGAAGTTTTGCAGTGAAGAAGACATCTATTAAATTGTTCTCTCAATAGATACTTCAGTGGTATTTTACTCTACTTTTATCAGGTATTGAAAGTTTCCATTTATCAATCACCTAACCAACTTTAGTAAGTAGAGATCATTATAATATACATATAGGTTTATGTATTTTTATTAATTGTAAATATTTGATAATGCCATTAGCCTTCTCAATAAACTTCTATTATATAAATAACACACTATTGTGTAGGGGATACATGATTGCTGGAAATTTAGTTGCAGTCTATCTTTATATATCATATATAATGTATATATATACATATATATGTATATGGATTAGATATAGATACAGATATAGAAATAGATATGGATATATAATTCACCCAGTCTATACAGGTATATCCCTTCCTATATCTGGAATTTCCTCAGGATAAGGACAGGCTGGTTCCTGTTTATATAAAGAAATACACACACACACATGCACACACACAAAACCTTTAGATACCTTACTACACTGTGAGAAACTAGCAATAATTCAACAAGGAGACAACATGTAATATGTGACACTTTCGTTTGCTCCTATAGAATTTAGAAGGAGAATTGATCCCCACAGCAGAAATGGGCTACGATAAGCAACATGCAGAAATATTTTCCAGGGAAATCTTAGGAACTATTTCTCACCCACCAGTAAATCTGTTCATCAAACATATTTTCTGAAATACATCTGCCGCTTGCAACATGAGATTATGATTACAATTAGCAGCTGTTGTCAGCTCTGTTTCACCTCATTAGTAATCATGGATTTCCCAAGTTATAGGGCTGATTATAGCTTTACAGGTTCTGAAAGAACATGCTGTCTCATTTCACACCTATTTAATGCTCAACATATTTAAAGTTCAGCAAATTTTAGAAGAAATCTTTTCTACTGCAGTCAAACTGAGAAGTAAGTACACAAAAAACTTGCTGGAAAGAAACGCTTCTATGCTTCAATAAATGTACATGATTCTACCCTAAGCTGAAATGAGTGAATAAATGGATGTGTGTGTGTGTGTGTGTGTGTGTGTGTGTCAGTGTTTCTCTAATATTCTAATACTTTGATTTTATTAGAGAGAGTAAAATAATATTCATTTATTTTAAAATCATGCCATTAATATTTGGAAAAAAAAGATTTGAACTATTTGCTCAAGTACTATAAAGTCACATTCTCTTTTTGAAGAGCAGTGAAAGTTTCATAGTTCATAGATAGAAAACACATTTCTGGAATGCAGTAGCTAGAAAGAAAAGAGCAAATTAATAGCCTAATAATATTGACTTAGTGGGTGGAAGATGTACGTGGCATTCAGTAAAGGAAGAGAAGTACTACCCCTGACACATTTCTGCATACTACTGATCTGTTCTGATGTTTGTATTTTAATTTACGTGTTTTACTGTGATAGATGAAAATACAGGGATCTGATATGTGTTGGATTCTTAACGGTAGAACATGAAAAATGAAAAGCAAACAAACTGAAGCAGATTCAGCTTCCACAGAGTCAGTTCTCTTGTTCTCTTTTCCGTTTATTTGCTGTTTCTGCAGATCTTGTTTCACGTAAGAAGTTATGCCAGCAGCCTTCTTTTTGTTTAACTAACTGATCAAAATTAAATGTAAGGAGATGAATAAAATAGTGTTGTTTTAATAGGCCATCTGCTGGAATATGAAGATAGCTTTGTCCTGTGTTGTTTATCAAGCTCTTTCGGGTCATCTGCAGTAATCCAATGTATTTATTACTAATAGGTAAACCAGAATGTCCCATTCTGTGATGAAAACAGAATGTGGACTGCTGAATAAAAGACAGTTATCACTGGGCTTTGACAAATTGTGAGACATCATTTGCACCAGGGCAAATTTCTGAATATGTACCTGGAATTGTTCAGTGTTAGTGTTATAGTGAGCCATTTCTAAATTGTCGAAGTGGCTCTTCACCATGAAATCTTCACTTGGAAAGTGGTACTTTTCAAGACTGAATCTACAAATAGGATAGTCAGAAACTTATTCTGATGCCACATAATCTCCTGGCATATCAAAGCTGCACTTGCATAAAGTTAGAATTGTTATCTATTCCTCAATCATAGAAAGCCCCATGCTAATCTCCAGGGCAAATAACAATGAGTACAAAGAAATTTTATTTTTCATTTTGATCTTTAATGCTAACAGTAGGAAAAAAAATCCAATGTCTGATTAGCCATAGCAGATAATGGCTAGCTACTGACTTCTCCAACAATCAAAAGAAATATATTCAGGCAAATATTATAAATTGAATTCCACTCAATACATAGATGTGGTTGAGAGATATATATATATAATATATATATAAATTTATATTATGAATTTATATATAATACATATTATATATAATAATATATATGTATCTGTATTATATATAATATATTATATATTTATAATAAATTGATATATATTATATATTATATATTATATATTATGTATTATATATATTATATATATATTCTTTTTTTTGCACTGCTTTCTTTGTGTTCATTTTAGGTTTGTTTTATTCATTAGCAGAGTTTGGTGGAAGTATTTAATTATTTAAGTAAAACCTTTAAAAATGTTCTATTGGCTTTCCTAGCCCATGTTAGGAACTAAAATTGTATGAGGCTTGACACCTAGATATAGGAAGCACTGTACTTTTTTCCATGTCAGCATTTATTAAGCAATAGAGATTTAGAAGAGAAAATCTAACATGACTGTCATCCTCAATTTTAGTACATTAATAGTTATTTTTTTAATAAGCTTTCAGATCCTTGTCTGAAATGAATTGCTGGTTAAAACCTGATATAAATTTTGCTTGTGGGAGATATACATATACACCTTGTGTATTTTATATATTTATTTTTGTATCTAGCTTCTAGTTATCTTCTATCTTTTTAGGAGTTCCCACACCAGAAGTACAGCTACTTTTCAGCAGTGACCATAAATCATATAATCAATAATTTGACCAAATATCAAAAATCTCCCCAATTTTCTCATAACACCATGTAGGAAAATTACAATTATGATTATTGAAAAAGTGAGAAGATACCACCATTTTTCTGTGGCTCTATTGCCCACCACACAACCCTTCCAAAGGACAAGAAGGTGAAGGGTTTGGTTTTATATTTTGAGACTAGGTACAGAAAGGAACCTGAAAGCAACTATGTAAAGCTTTTAGCTATTCCATATTTGAGATAAATTATATACGGGCGCCTGTGTGCCTCAGTTGGTTAAGTGTCTGTGTTAAGCTCAGGTCATGATCCCAGTGGGATCAAACCCTGTGTCAGGCTCCCTCCTCGGCAGAGTGTCTGCTTCTCCCTATGCCCACTGCTCCCTCTTATTCTTTTTCTCTCTGCTAATAAATAAATAAAATCTTTTTAAAAAATCCAGTATATGTATATATTTTGCCCACATGCTCAAATACTCACTTTGAAATAGTATCTGTCAGTCTGAGAAACTCTTTTGATAAAGTTTAGCAGAAAATAAATCAGGCAAACCCCGTGATGTTAAGCTATTACAATTATTTTGGCAAGCTGAGTTTACTAATGGATCTCTTAATTTCAGTATAGTTCTTATAACAATAGACTAAGTCATGGATTCTTTATTAGAACAACCAAGGCAAACAAACAAACAAAAATCAACGAATTTAGATAAATAGATTTTCATCCAATATTTTTTAAAATTACAAATATTTTATGTTTATAACATTGGCTGCTCAATACCTATTACTTACATGTTTGTCAAAGTCAGTGCCTGATACTGAATATATTACATTTATAATGGGAGTTATAATTTCCCAATTCACCAGATCAAAAAGGAGTTCATTTGCTAACTGAAGTTAATAAGATACCCAGAAAAATGAGAACTATACCGGATGCTGTTTAGTCTGTTAGTTTTCTCCCTTTTTTTTTTTTTCTTTTTCTGTCTTTATTCTAACCAGTTAATTCCATTGTATATGACCTTACTGTGTAAGCCTTGTTGGTAGGCTTATAACATGCAATTGGCCTAGGATGTTTATTAGAAATAAAAATCCAGCTCCAACATCAGACCTACTGAATCAGAATCTGTTCTTAACAAGATCCTAATGTAATTCATTTGAACAGTAATGTTTAAGAAAAACTTGTTTTCCTATACGGCTTAATTAGACACTCAGCAGAAATCTCAAACAGACATAAAGTGTTAGTATAGCCTAATCCGGCCTGACATAATGAAAGGATTTTATTATAAGCTGTTTTTTTAAAAGATCTTTCTTATAAGTATACTGCAGCCTTCCATTGCTGTCATTAAAAATTACCATAAACTTGCTGCTTAAAGCAACTCAAATTTATTGTCTTACCGTTTTATAGGTCAGAGATCTGGGATGAGTCTCACCGGACTGAAGTCATGGTGTTTGTGTGGACAGGGCCACATTCCTGTCTGGAAACTGTAGGAGATAAATCGTTTCCTTGCTCACTCAAGTTATTAGCAGATTTCAGTTCTTTGCAGCTGTAGATCTGAAATTCTTATTTTCTTGCTGTCAGCTCAAGGTTCATTCTGAGTTTCTAGAGGCCACCTGTATTCTTTGGCATGCGGTCCCTTTCCGCTGTCCTCAAACCAGCAGTGAGAGGTTAAGTCCTTTTCATATTTTAAATTTCTTTTTTTCCTCCTGTCTTATTTCTCGAGACCCCATCTCTGCCTTTTTCTTGCACTTTAAATGGTTCATATGATTAGTTTAGGCCTATCTAGATAATCAAGAATAATCTCCCTTCTTGGTGACTTTAAGCTTAATCACATCTACAAAGTTACTTTCACCAGGTAAAGTAACAGAGTCCCAGGTTTCAGGGATTAGGAGGTGGACATCCTTTGGGGGAGGCGGGGAGGCATTATTTTGCCAACCACGGAGTAATACAAAGTTTATGATGACATCGTCCATAGCCAGCCTTGAAGAAAAGAGTCATAAAACTCTGTGTAATATGTCATTTCATTTTTATCTGCAATAGCTCAGAGGAATAGATTGGAGGATAACCTTTGATTCATCTGAGATGTTCCTTGAATAGAGAGCCATTCAAGAGCAATGTACTTTACAGCAGCTTCTCTCTATTCACTTACAGTCATAAGGACTCCGTGGACACAGGATCTTATGTTTTTTAGCATAATTTTAATTTATCTAATGCAATTGACTCTATCAAATTTAATATGACTGATTACTATGTTTCAGGCACCGCAACAGGTCTATGATAGGTTAAGCAAATCAAGTGACAATTAAAAACTCACTTAAAGGTTGCCACAAGGACTCAGGAGTATAAATAATAACTCTAAAGTACATATAATCATAGAAGAGTAGTGATGGAAAAGGCCAAATATATCAAACCGTGTAAATGACAATTATATTAAGCAAAAATTCTTGAAAGTAGTCAGCACTTTACTGGTCATGACTCTATGAGAACATTGCTTAAATTGCCTATAACATTAAGAAACAGCAGATGAATTAAGAATCTTAACGCCTAGATTCTTGAATCTCTTTTCTGCCAGATACTCTATTGATCGGCATACTGATATGGACCGGATTTTTAGCATTCACTCCGAAAATGGCTCTATTTTCACTTTGAAACCCCTCGATCGGGAATCATCTCCTTGGCACAACATCACCATTACAGCCACAGAAATAAGTGAGTGGGAAATAATCCACCTGAACACCGAAGTGGTAAAATAATAACATTAAGTAGACTCTATTTCTTGAATGATTTTATCATTAGCAACATCAGACTGTGTTGGATACTTGTATTATTTTAATGACTATCGAATATCCACTTTTTACACTTGATATTCTTTTACGCCTTACTCTAAGATAGAAATACAGTCTAACCTCCTAAAAATAATTAGTCTACGAAAATTATGTCTGACAAATAATACTTCATTCTCAATCATATTCTCCTCTTTTTAATCATGCTTTCCATCTGGACCATGTAAGAAAGCTCAACTATTCATCAGCAATCCAATTGAGAAAGTGAATACCACAGAAATGATCTGTTGCTAAGTTACAAATGGGGTGAGTGGTATCAATGCTTCTCTGTAAATGAGACTGAAGTCTTACACATGTTCTCGTTGCAGATAACTCAAAACAAAGTAGCCACATCCCTGTCTTCATCAGAATTCTAGATATAAATGACCATGCTCCGGAATTTGCCATGTACTATGAAACATTTGTTTGTGAAAATGCAAAACCTGGGCAGGTAAATAAAATTATTATAAACTTTAAAAATATATCTCCTCTTCACAAAGGCAGATAACGTTATATTAATTCACTTGCACCAACTTTTTTTTATGCAAACCCTCGTCAGTCCTCTTGGTCACATGTTCATCTACCCTTACCAAAACACTCACACTGATCTAATCAGATGACTTCTGAAGTTGTTCTTATTATGAAAGTCATATGTAATAGGAAAAGTTTTAATATATGCTTTAATTTATATACTGGGTATATAATGAATATATATATGGAAAGTTCTTCCCTGGATTCATAATTATGCTGATACTGAGTTATATTCAAGAATAGAATGGAAATATATTACTAAATAAAACATGAAGTATGAAAATGAAATTGTTCTGGGTTAGTATAAAGGGAATCACAATAATTGTCTCATTGATTATATTTTTCCTCTTTTAATCTCAGGCAGGATATTTTGGTTTGATAAATTATACTTTGTGATTTTTCAACTTTAACATTATTGAGATAAAATGAGATTGTACAAGAGTTACAAAGTCCTCTTGCAAATTCCCCTTAATATATAAGAGATCTCTAAAGTAACTTTAAGCAAATGCAGTGCCAAATCATTTTTGGCACTAATATGGTATTTTATAAATGACAGCTACTGCACAAATTTCACAGAAAGAAATTTTAACAAGTTATTTAGATACTTCTTTAAAGAAAAAGTAGATAGATGTTAAGAATCATATATAATTCTATTGTGTCTATTTAAATATAGAAAATAAAAGTGAAGTACTGTCTTCCTTTTCTTCCAGTGAGGATTGCAATGGACCAAATGTTCATCTGAAGCCCTAGGCCCCAATATGGCTATATTTAGCAATGGAGCTTCTAAGGAAGCAATGAATGTTAAATCAGATCCTATGGTTGGGGCTTTGATTGGAGAGGATTAATGTCCTTCAAAGGAGAGACACCAGAGAGATCACGGTCTCTCTCTCTTTGCACACACTCAAAGGAAAGGCAATGTGAGAAGGTAGCAAAGATGTCTGCAGGCCAGAAAGAGAGCTCGCATCAAAAACCTGCTAAGCTGGCACCTTGATCTCAGACTTCCAGTCTCCAGAACTGTGAGAAAATAAATTTCTGTTATTGAAACCATCCAGGCTGCAGTGATTTTCATGGCAACCCAAACAAGCAGACCAAGACAGAGATTCCACTTGCATACCCAAGAATAAAGATGGGGTATTGTCATTATTTGCCAAAAAGAATCATTACACAGTTATTTGGATTAAAAATTGTTTTTCTTTTTTCACTTTGCAACATGTAGTGGACATACTCTCAATTTAGTACATGATTCTTTTTAATTTGATGCTGAAGTTTTATAGTATAGCTATACATTAATTAGGTCATTCAACTATCCACTTACTAACAGAAATTTGGTTTATAAACACAATGTTACTCTAGCAGATAGCACTATAATGAGCATTATAATACATTTCTATTTATACACTACCTGGTACTCTTTTCCTTTGATACAACCTTTGAAGCAAGAATAATTAAACTGTATATATAAATACTCACCAGTGCCTCCGAACAGCTTCCCAAATAGTTCATTTACCTAGCGTTTTGCCTATTTATTGGAACACTAGACTTTAAGTGTCCACCCAATGGTAATATCTCATAATAATTTTAACATGGATTCTTCCCAAATTATTCAGGCTGAACATTTTTTTATAAATGTGTGGCCATTTTAAAATAATCTTCACAGATGTATTAGTTTCCTAAGGCTACTATGAGAAACTACCACAAGCTAGAGAGCTTAAAATAACAGAGATGTGGTCTCCCACAGTTCTGGAGGCTAGAGGTCTGAAATCAATGGTGTCAGCAGTCTGTCCTCTCTGTAAAGACTCTAGGAGAGGACTCTGTTTCCTAACTTCTGGAATTGCCAGAAATCACTGGCATTCCTTGGATTCTAAGAATTACTCCAAGTCTCTGTGCACACAGTCCCATGACATTCTTTTTCTATTTCTCTGTATCCACATTTCCCCCTTCTTATGAGACTCCATTCATTGGTTTAGGGCCCACACTAATCCTACGGCATCATCTTAACTTGATGGCATCTACAAAGAGCCTGTTTCCAAATAAGATCACATTCACAGGTACTGGTAATTAGGATCTGAACATATATTTTGGAGAGACAAGTCAATTGACAATAGCATATACATAGTCTTGACTTATTTGCCTATTAATATGCTTTTCTTCTGGTGACCCATGTGAGTAATTGATACACATTAAAATTAGTATTTGACAATGATAAAGTATATTGATATTAACTAATAATTATTCTAATATATACTATTAAAATTTCTGTCATTGCTCATATACTTGGCAGAAATCGATTTGCTTGTTGAAATTAACAAGGCTGAAAATATAGTTTAAGCTTACTGATATGTATTTTCTGTTAAAATATGCATAAACAGTGGCTCATCTAATCATTTTAAGAACTCAGCCATATAACCATAGGACTGATGTTGTATGTCTAAAATATTCCTAAAAATTAGACATATCATTGCCAATCTGGAACACGAGGTTAAACAAAAGTATTTAAGTACTAAAAGTATTTTTTTCTAGGTCATGACCCAATCTCCTAAAGAGAAAATGTGCATTACATTTGCATTAATAATTGTGCACCTTCAGAGGCATTGTATAAACAAAAGTAAGCTTCCATGACTCTCTGCCAATAAAATGAATGAAATCCTAGTTAATATTAAAGTAAAGGGGAAAGGGTATTGACTCGTGAGTACTCAGGTTAGTATGGCTGTAGAGGGTACACAATAACCGAGACAATAGGCATGTCAAACTGCTGTGAGATTCCAATAATTGTTCATCACAGAAGTTGCACTGTTACACCTGAAGTGGTGCAACTCTTTCTTTTTGTGGAAAAGAAATCTGAAAGTAAAAGTAATTAAATGGCTGTTGATTTCAAGTCACACCAGATTGCAGACCCATGACTAGAAAAACAGGCACCCCAATGTGTAGCGTAGCGCTTTTTCCCTATAAAATGCTCAATAGAATTTTTCTGACTGACTCGTTATTTGCTGCTCCCTCTTCACAGTAAGGCACACTTCTGACTTACAGTGAGTACAGTTAAGAGGTGTTGTAATTTCTCAACTTTGACCTAATTTTATGAAATATTAAAGGCATTATTTGTATATCTTCCTATACTTTACAAATACCATTAAAAGAAAAAAAACAGAACTTTGAATAAAATATGCAATATGATCGTAGTCAGATTGTCCCATCACTTTAGAATCTTTTGCTTTCTGGTATTATGTACCATATTGCTTATTTTTCCAAAACTATATTTATAGTGTTCTTGATCTGTAGGAGTAGCTGTGCTAATCACTTTTGTTTTTTTTTTTTAAATGCATCTGTTATGTTCTCTGCCTTTGAGACAATCGTTAGTTAGTATAGGCAACAGATTAGTAACCAATTATTAATAAAACAGACTGGTGCTTTCTAACAATGTTAAAAAAAAAGATAGATGTTGGACTGATTAAATTGTTCTTTGAGGTTGGATATTCCAGGGGCCAAGAATCAGAAAGTGATCATAGAGACACCTTGCACAGTCATACTTGATGAACATATTTTAACCTTAGCTAATTGTTACACTACACTGAACCATAAAAAGCTCTGGCATAATTTCTGAAAATGGCCTGTTCTTTCTTTCTTTAATGTCAATGATATCTTTAAAACACAAACACTGACTTAAAATGTCCTATAACAACAAGAGTTGCTTTTCGTTGTGCCTTATTTAATTTATTGATTTGGTTTCAGTTGATTCAGACTGTCAGTGTCATGGACAAAGACGACCCTCCCCGAGGCCACAAATTTTTCTTTGAACCGGTACCAGAATTTCCTCTCAATCCGAACTTCACCATTGTAGATAATAAAGGTATAGAACATTTTTTAAGCTAAAACTGAGACCTTCAGATGCAAAATTAAAAACTGGTCTGAGTTTTTTCTCCCTCACTTTTTCTCCCCCCTAGATAATACAGCAGGAATCATGACTCGAAAGGATGGGTACAGCCGCAACAAAATGAGCACCTATCTGCTGCCGATTTTAATCTTTGACAATGATTATCCAATTCAGAGCAGCACCGGCACACTCACTATCCGCGTGTGTGCCTGTGATCATCAAGGAAACATGCAGTCCTGCAATGCAGAGGCCTTGGTCCTAGCAGCTGGCCTGAGCACGGGGGCCCTCATTGCCATCCTTCTTTGTGTCATCATCCTACTTGGTAAGCTACACTTCCGAATGCTCATTTCACTCTAATAAGTCTCTCCCTTCTCATTCAGGGATGGTGCAACCAAAAAGCACACTTCTTTAAGGCTAAAGGTTGAAATAGTTAACTTTTTATAAAATGGTTCCTTCTATTAGAAAAAAAAAATGTGTTCTCTCTGAGATAGGTCTAGCTTTCCAGAGATTAAAAAACCGATAAGGGCGCCTGGGTGGCTCAGTTGCTTGAGTGACTGCCTTCGGCTCAGGTCATGATCCCGGAATCCTGGGATCGAGTCCCACATCAGGCTCCCAGCTCCATGGGGAGCCTGCTTCTCCCTCTGACCTCCCCTCTCATGCTCTCTTACTCTGTCTCTCTCTCTCTCAAATAAATAAATAAAATCTTAAAAAAACAAAAGATAATAGCTAGTGCTATATACACATATAGACACATATTTTAAATCTATTTTATATTAATTATACTGCTTAGAGCTAATGAACCATGGCCACTGTTCTAAGATATTTAATTTTATAACTGATTTAATTTTCATATCAACTGTGTAAGATAAATACTTTGATTCTTCTCAAGAAAGACTAACTAACATATAAATTCACTCATTTAGAAAGGTTTTAACGAGCATTCAAACTCAGATAAGTCTATTTCAGAATTTTCCTTCTAAACCATTATTCTCAAAAACAAAGACTACCTTTACTAATAAAATTACAAACAAAATTACTAATAAAATTAGTAAACAAAATTACTAATATACAAAATATTAAATTATGTATATTAGACACCTAATTGGCAAGTGAATTTAAATTGTCAAGATAAGATAAACTTTTTATTCATGTAATTTGTGAAACATAGGTGTAAAATAAAAGTTTAAGTTCATTTTTTAAAAATATCACTATGACATTGTGGTCATACCTAGTCCCGCAATGTTTTCTAAAGTCATGCTTTCAATAGCAAATGTTTTATTTGAGCATGCCCTCACAGGACAACAATTTAATTCAATTAAACAGTTGTTCCACTGTAAAACATTTCCCCCAAAATTGTTTCCATCAAATATTCATCCAAAATGCTTATGCTTAGGGCGTGAGAGGCAGCCAAATTTATGTTTCAGTGCTCATATGTGCTGGCTCCTTTTCACTGCAAATCCTTTCAAGCTATCTGGATGAAATCCCTTTGGCCAGATACCCTTGCAGGACTTCAGTGGGGGATTGATGAAAAGTGAGGGGAAAACATTTGTCTCAGCTAAAATGATCCAACTATTTAGAAAAACATTTTCTCAGGGTGCTTTAGAATATTCATACCACCAATCCACATCTCGGAACTGCTGCTGGAAAGTTCAACTCTTCTGTAAAATATTTTTGTCTCCCCACGGAAAATAAAATTTTGGCTCCCCTTTCGGCTAAGTGCTACTGATACTATACTTTATTTGCTCACACAGTTCTACTTTCCTAATTTCTAACAACATGGAAATACGTATATTACAAATTTGATTTTTAACATTTCTATATTAAGATAATACACACAGACATAAAGATAAGCATGCACAAATTGGGGGAACAAAAGCACCCCCAAAACAAACTGAGATACCATAACATTAGGAAACTAAATTGCATTATGCAGAAATCCTAGAAGGCTGTTTCATTATTCTGAAAAGTCTGCCACCTTTCTGCCCTTCTACCTTCCCAACTGGCTGCTTATATATGGAGTGTTTTTCTATTATTTTAAATTAAAATTGGTTCTAATTCATGTTTTGTTATCAAACTTCCTAAAGCATTTTTGCTGTGATTTCATCTTTAAGTTTTTATTCAAATTCAACTTAGTTAACATACAGTGTAATAGTAGTTTCAGGTGTACAATATAGTGATTCAACCTCCCATACAACACCCAGGGCTCCTCACAGCAAGTGCCCTCCTTCATCGCCATCACGCATTTAACTTACCCCCTTCCCCACCTGTCTTCCAGCATCTCTCAGTGTGTTCTCTACTGAGAGGTTTGCTTCCCTCTTGTTCATCTGGTTTGCTTCCCTCTTGTTCATCTGTTTTGCTTCTTAAATTCCACATATGAACGAAACCACATGGTATTTGTCTTTCTCTGACTTATTTCACTTAACATAATCCTCTCTAGCTCCATCCATGTCATTGCAAATGACAGGATTTCATTCTTTTTTATGTCCGAGTAATAGCCATGGTATAGATATATACCACCTCTTTACCCATTTGTTTGTCGATAGATACTTGCACTGTTTGCATAATTTGGCTATGTGGATAATGCAGCTATACACTGTGGTGCATATATCCCCTCGAATTAGTATTTTTGTATCCTCTGGTAAATACCTAATAGTGTAATTGCTGGATCATAGGGTAGTTCTATTTTTAACTTGTACTGTTTTCCAGAGTGGCTACACCAGTCTGTATTCCCACCAACACTTCACAAGGGTTCCCCTTCTCCACATCCTCGCCAGCAACTGTTGTTTGCACACAGTTACTAAATTTCTAAGTTTCTATAGTAAAGAGAGACTACTCTTAGCAAGAGAGTGATATAGCATGGACAATGATACTTTAAACCTACCCATTACAGTCTGAAGAAATGTAGTTCTTAGAGTTTGTCTATGTTACAAGGCAAAGTCAAGGACTTAAACCTGAAGCAGGACTTTTCTAATTTTTTTGGTTCCTTAAGACACCTTGGGAGTCAGAGGAAGCTTCTGGAAACTATTTAGAATGATAATTTAAATTAATGTATCAGACAAAAGAAAATGTGTGCATCCAATTAAACAAGAAATAAAAGCAAAATGTGCTTATTGTCATATGTACCCTGTTCTAGTGCAAGTCTAATGATCATTTGAGATATGTCATAACTAAAATGCAATATAAAATAGCCCTGCTTTCTAGTGATTTAATAGTCACACATAACTCTTACTATCACTATAGTAACTGTATATTCTGATATTCATAATAGAAATAAATTTCAGTTACAGATTAATGAACATAATAATACGCTTTTTCTATTCCTTATCTTAACCTTTCTAAATTCCAGTCAATAAATAACCTCAGGCTGGGGAAACGAAGTAGGTGAATTTGACCCAACAGAGGAGAAAAAAAAACTTAGAATATTCTAAGGTCCACTTGTGAGAGTTAATAAATATTATATTAGCTAAGAAACCCTTAAAACAATTTGACTATATTGTTGTTCTTTTATAGTGAGAATTTATAAAAATTTGAGAAAAGTAGAGAATTTATAAATTAATTTAAAATTAAATTTAGAAGGGGCATTTTTTTACTCCATGATTCACTAGATTGGTGGTTTTCAGATCTATCTTGGAATTAATTAACTTATTTTCATCCTTTAATAGGGAAGAGTAAAAATATGTTCCATTTTTATTGAAAAAGGCTCTTTTTTTTAATTGTCTCCAAGATCATTCTGAATATAATACCACATCACCCATAACCTATTCTGTGGAGGTTAACTGAAGATGCTTCAAATGAATTTTTTTTAATTCTTTCTACCAATTAGTAGGAGCTAAGGAAAGTGTGTTGGTCAATATAATAGCAGCATTGGACAGGCTTTTAATGGAGTTATAAGGCACTCAAAGGCCTTGGTGAAATGCGGTCTTAATGTAAATGAGTTTGCTTTGTGTAATCACAATACAAAAATTGAGAAAAGAAATGACAGATTTTGAGCCAACTTTTTCTTTTTATTAAAACAGAAATAGTATTGACAAAACATTTAGCTGCCCAAAGTAAGGGGAACCTGTTTTTTATTTCTCCCATGCAATGTGCAAGGGTGCTTTAGCGGAATTAACTTTATTTCTTAACATTTCTTATATATAAAATTAGGAACTTGGTCCATTTCCAATGAGAAACTTATATCCTGGAAATCATGTGGTTTTTTTTTTCATATTTTTAAGTGCATGTGTAAATTGCAGAGCATATTTATTTTGCATACATTCACTGTCACATATACACATATGTTAAATTTCAGTAATATAGCAAAAAACAAGAAAGTATATTCTCTGTGGGGAAGTTCACAGTTAGCTTGATAATATGGGTCTGTAAATAATAAAAACAATACATTGAAGAGTGAATAGAGGGATTATAATTAACATTTTAGCCAGAAAGTTCCAAAGCAACTGTATATGTCAAGGAAATCTTCAGTAACCAGATAATTCATCTGATCTGTCTTGTAAGACGAGTACAGGTTAAAGATAAGTTAGATTGAATTTTATATTGTCATTTATAGAGTTATAGTTCAGATTTTAAGTAGGCTTTCAAAACCAAGTCAATAAAGGAATTTAAACAGATTTGAGCAGGGGGGTGGGAGGATGTGTGAGTCCAGTGGTGGGTATTAAGGAGGGCACGTATTGCACGGAGCACTGGGTGTTATATGCAAACAAAGAATCATGGAACACTACATCAAAAACTAATGATGTCCTGTATGGTGACTAACATAACATAATAAAAATAAATAAAAAATAAACAGATATGAGCTACTGGAAGGAATTAAATCAGTAGCATGTATATATTTACGTGTATATATACACACATATCTATATGCATATGTGTAATATATGCACATACATAATGCATACATATGCATATATGTGAATAATGTTTTGTATATATACCCTTGAGTCATTAAGAAAATATTAAATTGGTGCTCAATTTCTCTTGGGATACTAATGACTGTAGCTTTAGAGTTTTATTGTGTTTAAGCAAGCTTACTGTTGAGAGGAATGAGGAATCCCATAATTAACAGTTGGCTAAATGAATCAGCCATAACTGAAAAAGGCCTTTGCAATGTTGAAATCTAAGGATAGGAGTCTTGAAAATAAATAAGGGATTGTAATATCTATTGCTTTACCAATGCAGGACATGTAGTCATTGGCCCAAGGCACCCTGTATCTGCCTAGGGTAGTTACTCTTTGTCCAAATAAATCTCAGCATCTCTCATACCACACAAACCAACTTCAGCACAGTGTGCTATATTTAATTTAAACCTGAATCATGGAATCTCACTATTTTCTCTTTCTTGTTGTTGTTGTTGTTTTGTTCATAGTTTTAGTCGTACTGTTTGCTGCACTGAAGAGGCAGAGGAAAAAGGAACCTCTGATAATTTCAAAAGACGATGTCCGGGACAACATCGTGACCTACAACGATGAAGGGGGCGGGGAAGAAGATACTCAAGCTTTTGACATTGGCACATTAAGGAATCCAGAAGCAAGAGAAGACAGTAAACTTAGAAGGGATGTAATGCCTGAAACTATATTTCAGATAAGGAGGACTGTGCCTCTGTGGGAAAATATTGATGTACAAGATTTTATCCACCGAAGATTAAAAGAAAATGACTCAGACCCAAGTGCACCACCGTATGATTCACTGGCAACATATGCCTACGAAGGGAATGATTCCATTGCAGATTCACTCAGTTCTTTGGAGTCTCTCACGGCAGATTGTAACCAAGATTATGATTACCTCAGCGACTGGGGGCCTCGTTTTAAAAAGCTTGCCGATATGTATGGGGGTGATGATAGCGACCGAGATTAAGAGTATTGTAGGACTTGATCCATGTTTTTGGAAGTACTCTCCTTGTTACTAGATTGAGTGGCCCGCATTCTCTTCCTTGGAGGAAATTCTTAAAAATTTGAAATTACAAACAATACGTAGGTGTTGTCTTAGTAAGGGTTTGCTTAATCAGTAAGTTTCTGTGAATGAATACGAATGATATAGATTTTTTAAAAAAGTAATAATAACCAGTTCACTCTCTTTGCCTAACAATCTCTGAAGGAAAGTATATCACATCAATAATCAATAAAAATTACATAAAAGGCTTTTTGTGCCTTTCCTTAACTATAAAGACTTTATAAATGTTTTCTTAACTGACTTACAGTCACCTTTACTATTAAACATTGTGCAACTGCTTTGTAAATTAATATGAAAAAGTATATCCCTAAAGAAATAGGAATGACTATTACTGCCATATTTATTTAGTTGAAGAATGTCTTTGTGTTAATTCATTCATATTTTTATAAATGTATATTTATATTTTTGTATTTTTATGAAATAAACTAGTATTTATAAAAATAAATATCATTTTATTTAATTTCTAGAAGCAGTTCTGCTCTCACTTATATCAGAAATTTTTTACATCTTTATAGGCAAAACATGATTCACTCAGGGAAAAAAACAGTTAAGTTACTGCATGTGATTTAGAATTTGAAAGTAGCAAGACTGTAAAAGAGCTTTAGTATAAGTAATGATGTTTTTCTTCTGCTACTTAAATATGGAAAAGGGTTTATTGAACCACTCATATCTACCCATCGATAAGATGTGAGATCTCTGAAATATAAACTATTATAAATATGCTTGGAAATGATTAACTTTTTTGTATACTGTTTTTTTTTCTGTAGAATCAACCAGTGAACTTTATTGGAGAGTGTATGAAGTGTATGTAAGGAATGTTATGCAGATAACAAAAAAATCTAAATCACTCTTCCTTCAATAGAATAGTTTTCAGAACGAAAAGTAATAGTTCTGATTTTTTTTCTCCACAGTCAGGTAATTCATGGGATATAATCTGGGTGACATTTAAAATGTGTATCAACAGAGAGGAGTTTGGGGTTTTTTTAATTGAAAATTTGACTGAGGAAATTCAAAGTCACTGTATAACTGAGAAAATCTTAGTGACATGTCCATTGGTGATAAGAAGCCTTAGGGAATGTGAAGTTTTACTAATGATGGGACTTGTCCAGAAAACAGAATACAGACAAATTAAGACATGGGAAAGAAGGAGAAGAGAGAAAGGAAGAATTGCACCTAATAATATTTGTAAATCTTTAAAAGACTTCCAGAAAACTTGTTTTGGTTTAGTCTGGAGGATAAAACCTAAACCAAAAGATAGAAACTTTATAAGGAAGTAGCATGTGCCATGAATTATCCTTTTTCTGTGCCATGAATTATCCTTTTCTTTCCCTTTTATTATTCATCTTTAAAGGAGCAAATGTCAAGCCCAGGGCGATTCCTAGAGTGGAATTTATATAGAAATTTAACATCAGCTAGTCTGTTATCAAGTCTTTTTAAAGAGCAAATATCAATTATGAACAAACTTATGTATTTTGTTAGTATGTTATAAAGTTTTTGAAGACCATTTCAACCTCTTTACCACCAGAGGCTAACACATATTTAATGCTGAGAAAATAAGACATACTTCGCACTTAGGAAATATTTGAAGTGCTTCTAATCATTGGAATTTCCCAGAAAATGGCAAGTTTTTAGTTTTAGTTTTCATTTAGAAAGTCGTAGTTTTCACTTTAGAAGGTAATTCGCTTTCCCATTGCTAGAGCTATTTCAGCACGAATCAGACAAATATTTGAGAAGGATGATACTGAGTGGCCTAAAGTAGTTAAAAAAAAAAAATGAATTCGATATCGGTTCAGACTTCTTATAATCACTTTATTTTACAGTCACTAGAAGAGTAGGGGGCAATAAGTTAGCAAATTAAAAAGCAGCGTGTAATGACTATGTGCAACACCTGCTTTTTAAAATTATGTTGAGTCAGAAAAGGGAAATTGATAGTAACATGTGCCTGGGTTTACCACGCTTTAAATACTAAGCGCATCACCATAAACCAAGCTACCTGAAAGTTGTAAACCTACAAATCCTATGAGAAAATCATATTGCGACCACACAGAATAAGACACATGAAATTTTTAAGCTTGATTATGAAGAAAAGTTCATTTGACTACTGTTTTTCAGCACTTTAATAAAACTGGTTTGAGTTCTCTCTTTCCTGGATCTGAGAATGACTGATAAACTGAGTGTTTATGAGGACAGAGCCAACTTGCTTTCATTCTTAATAAGTATATGACTATTTCTGCTATAAATCAAAGGGTATGATTTGATCAAAATTACCAGATCTGTGAAATACTAACACTTCCTATAGTTTTCTAATAATCTATGACATTCTTATAATGGGAAAAATGCGCTTAGACGTCTCATCAGCTTTTTAATTTCCTCATGAACTGTGGCATTGGTAAAATTTGAGTGAAATTAATTCCTACTGTGTTTACTTTCCAAACAAAATAAATCAGCTAGCTTTGACTGTTTAAACTTAAGATAGAATTGAAGCTGGTTTAGTCACCATTTTTTCCAAATACAATTAAAACTTAATCCTTGTTTTAATTTGTATATTCAACAATTTTCAGAATAATATGTTTATATGTATGTTTGAAAGTTTTTTTCAGAGAGAGGAAACTATCTACATTATTTGAACTTCAATAAGTAGTTTGGAGAGTATTACCTTCTACATTACTCTCAGGCATATGAAATAGATTTCAATGATTTAAAAATCAATTTAGTAAAGAAAAAACCCCAGCATTAACAACAAGAGCAAGCAAACAAATAAGAAAAAAAGTAAGCACCAGAGCTGGCTTGCAGATCCTTTATTTTGCTGGTTATTCTTTTACTTTACTCACTCTCCCTAACTGGCTTCTTTCTAACTCTATTTTAGAGTGGTCCACGTCCTCATCTTTCTTTTCTTTTCTTTTTTTTTTTTAATTTAAATTCTGGCTCTTAATGATCTATCCACCCTCCCAGTTATGACATATGTATCTATATCAATATCTATGTAGACATATGGACATATCAATATAGAGATAAATTGAAAATACCCAAACAAAGACCTCATCTCTGCCTCATTTTTACAATCCAAACACATTTCCAACAAATTATTCTACATTTCCACTTGGATGCCTAATTAAGTAGGGTACACCCTAATTCTAACCTCCAGTTTTCATCCCTGAATCTGCTCTACTCTCAACTTGGCCCAAGTTGATAGAAAGAAGGAAAGAAAGAAAGAGGAGGGAAGGAAGAAAAAGAAAGAAAGAAAGAAGAAGAAGAAAAAAAAGCAATAACATCGTACTAACTTGTCCAGGCCAAAAATCTTGAAGTCATCCTTCATCCCTATTATTCTATAATCCTTCATATCCTATATTTTGGGAAATCCTATAGACTATACCTTCAAAAATTTTTCTGGTATAGGATTTTTTAAAAAAGATTTTATTTATTTATTTGACAGAGAGAGAAAGTAAGAGAGAAAGAAAGAGAAAGATCACAAGGAAGGGGATTAGCAGAGGGAGAGGAAGAAGCAGGGTCTCCACTGAGTAATGAGCCCCATGCAATGCTGGGTTCCAGGAACTCGAGATCATGACCTGAGCTGAAGGCGGATGCTTAATGACTGAGCCACGCAGGCATTCCTAGAATGATTTTTTTCATCACATCCCCTGCTAGAATCCTGGCCTAAAAGGCTTATCTGGATTATTGCAGTGTACTTCTAACTGTTCTTTCTGACTAGTTTTTGCCCCTACTGTCTATTTTGAACACAGAATACAGAATGGGTTGCATTTCTTTAGCTCATCCCCTTCCTTCCTTCTTCCCTCCCCCCTCCCTCCCTCCCTTCCTTACTCCCTTTTAATTAAGTGTGAGCATCTCATTTCTCTATTCAAAATTTATCAACTGCTCTTCACAGTGAAAGTCAGTCCTCACAAAGGATCTACCATGTCACAGATCAAGTACCCATTATCTCATTGATCTTATCCTCCTCTATTTCCTTAACACATTTCACTTTAGTTATTCTGGACCCCTTGTTGTTCCTTAAAAATGCTAAGCATTTTCCCTTTGAACTAACTTATCACTATGCTTGGAATTATTTTTTCCCAGATACCCATGAAGTTAACCATAGGTCTTCCTTCAAGTCCTGGTTAAAATACCACTTTTAAAACTATAATCCCCCAAACCCATTTCTCTTTTCCCAACCTGTTTAAAAAAAATATTTTCCACAGCAAATATCGCCACTGAACATGATACATAATTTGCTTATTATTTAATATTTTCATCTGCCCACTTCTACTAGAATGATTGTTGGTTCACAACTGACTCCTCTACACCGAGGGAAAGGGGAGATGGAAGAAAGAGGCAGGCCACTCCAGATTGGTGGGTGGCAGCTTTAATAAGGAAGGGAACTTACATCTGAAGCTTGTCTTGGGCAGCAACAGGACATGTAGATCTCTGCCCTTGCCTGCCAGAATCTTGAAAGTTTATACAGAGGATTTAACTGAATTCAGTCATACACTTAGTCTAGATAGTCTCGGATACTCCCTCCTCTCTTAAGGCTGTATTACTGAAACAACTCCTAGTGTGGAAATGGTGGGAAGAATGTACATTCCAAGGACAGGGGAGGGTTGTGTGAGCAGCTTCTGACTCCCCAGGGTCCAGTCTTTGGGACAACCTAAGGTCACATCCTCTCAATGACCTCCTCCAACAATGACTGGTCCCCAAATCATACCTTGTTGACATGCAGCAAATATTTGTTAAAGGTTAAGTGACAAGCTCAATATTTAGATTTGACACTTTTCTTAATTTGGTAAAATATTATGAATATATAGGAGATTAAAATAAAACAAATGTAAACAAAAAAAAATTATACTCAAATTCATAACAATGTACATGCTTTCAACACAGTATTGATTATGGCCTAAATTGTTAAATCTAGTTACTGTATGCTGAATTCTGGTTGAACATAATTAGGTCACTATTTAAAAAGATCTTTTCAAAATTACAGAAGAGCACGACTAATTTTTTTCAGTTTTTAAAAAAGCCTTATTAAACAAAATTGTATTTGATGATCTGTGCTTCTAAAAGAATATGGTCTTGGGATTTTACTGGATTTCAGGCCATCAATTCTAAATGTCAGAATCAAAACACAAGCCAACACAAAAAATGAATCAAATAAATAGCCTTATCCCTTCAGTTTTAATTATCCTTATAATCACCTACTTATTGGGCTGTTCTTGGTCCTCTTTTCTCATACTTGGGTAATAGTTTGTGAGTAAAGGCAAGCTGAACAATGCTATGAACATGTTTTCTTACTATGTTTAATTTCATTATAAATTTCAGTAATAATGTGTATTTTTTAAATAAATATTGTTTGATAATGGTTGATATGGAATAGGAAACCAGCTATTTAAGCCATTATGTTAAAACTATCAATGTAGACATTGGGCCTTATCCTATCTGCAGTCTTTGTTATAGTTGTTGTTTGACAGAATATTATTACCTAATATATTATTAAGAAACAAAAAGCACCATAGTATTGCTAGCATTTAAACGTCAAGATAGTCCCCTCATAAATAATACCCTCTCAATTTTCTTATGGAATTGACTAGTGAAATTAGGTAGTTTTCCATTATTTTTATGTGTCATTCAGTAAATTTCACAAATTGCCAGTGCATGGCTGGTATTTTCTTATTGTTTCTAAATACATAATTGGGTAATTTTTATAATAGTCATTTTTCAATGACTTATACTATAAATCTCTTTCACAACTATGTGACTGTGTTTTCAGTGAAATTAACTTCAATGTAACCAAAATTATATATACTATGGTTTATGCTTTCCCGGCTATTTTTTTTTTTTTTTGGTTGGTTTTCTATCTATTCTTACTACTAATTCAACTCCAAACTGTCAATTGTCTAATTTTTCTCTCTAGATATTCAGAAGCATAAAAAAGTAGAGAGCTAATGTGAACTCCTTGAAGAAATCTTTCCTTCTGTCACTGAACTGCTCTAGCGAGAGGGACTAATTGCCTTCTATGCTGCATGCCTCCTGGCAGCTCCTATAGCCATTCACCTGGGTAGTCCCTGGATCTCTCCTTCAGAATTGGAGTCCTGAGTCCTGTATCCCATGTCAAGCCCTTTGTTTTTCTCGTTCCTTCTGTCCCTCATGTTAAAGATACTTGGTCTAGTTATCTCTTCAACGATGATACTGCATATCTGTGTCCAATATTATAGTTCCACTGTTTTAAACAAACAGAAATTCTTTAGTAATCTATTTTCTTTTTGCTCCATTTGGTACCCTGAAGTTGCACCAGTTTGAAGGAAGTGTTTCAGCTCCTTGATGACCAGAAATTTCTCTATGGATATTTACACGAGTCCTTCAGTAATTTATATGACCTGACTGCTCCTCATACGCATTAAGCATTTGAGTTTGTAATTCCTATTCTCCAACATTGACCAGAACTCTAAAATATTTATGAAAGCTATTATTACTATATGCTATT
The DNA here is from genome assembly GCF_020171115.1 of Neogale vison. Taxonomy (NCBI): domain Eukaryota; kingdom Metazoa; phylum Chordata; class Mammalia; order Carnivora; family Mustelidae; genus Neogale; species Neogale vison. Next base: position 295,935,001 of record NC_058091.1, read on the forward strand.
TATATTATTTTAATTGTTATAAATTTAGCATATAATCCTTACACTAATCAATAATAACCTTACATGTATGTTTCATAAGGAAATACATTCTTGAGATGAATTTAAACATTCAGGTCTGGTTTTGTCTATTGGCTTTATTACACCCATTCAATACTACTTTTCAGTATGTATTATTCTATAAAATTCATTTAAACCCTTTTAATACTTGGAAATTTGGTATGCTTACATTCATTTAATAATCTGCTCTAGAACAGTATGCATATAAACAGAAACTGAAGCCAAATAAAGCATATATCTCTATGCATTTAGCTGAATTAAAAGCTGTAACCATCGGAGTATATCACATTTATAAACTCTCTAATACCAACTTTTAAAGAATGACTCAGTTGTGTGATATGTTAGTTTCAAATTTATTTTTTCATAGGAGACATACTCATGCCTTTTCCTATTAATTACAGGAATAGTATGCTAAGAGATGCTTTTAATAAAAAGTATTCATTCAAATTATCACTTACCTTTTTCAGTATGATATATCAACCAAGACACTTCATTGATAGGATATTAGATAACCCAATAATTAATTTATTAATTTTGTAATAATAGCTAGCATTATGAGACTAATTGAAAAATAAAAACAAAAATAGTACAATGCAGAACCCATTCCTTTTAAAAAGACTTTAGAATTCAATTCAACAGATAAAACATAAACACAAGTAACTAACTATAATGAGGTATGTGATTAGGATTTAGAAATGGTTTAAAGTTAAAGGATAAAATGGTATTTTTTGGCTTCACATGTGTTTCACAATTATATCTTTTAAAAATAGGTAAATGAGAATTACTATATCCAGTAAAAAGCAATCAAAGGAATCTCTGAATAGAATATGGTAAGAAACTGTTTCTACTTCATCGAACTCTGTAAATTTTGGATACTGAAGTTTAAGGTTACAGTACAATGAGGACACTGTCACCATTTTTTGACTTTTGACAGTTTTAGTGTCTCACCCTTCCATCTTCTTTGAGTCCCACATCTAGACAAGCTGATAAGAAAGTCTGGGTGTTCCTTCCTTGGGCACAGGCAGGAAATTCAATTCACTTACATCCTACCCACAGAATCAACCTTTCATCCAGTCCTACTCTCTAACCACAATAAAAGCAGTCATTTTGGACTTACTCGAGAGGCTATCAGTGTTCTCTCCAGAGGACTCAATCGCATAAATAACAAAGCTTTTCATACCTCATTGGTGTGTTTGCATGGCATCTTTGGTCTCCACATCCAAATCACACTTTGAGCAGGAATCCATTTTCCTGTACTGGAGAATGCAACACACAAATTACAACTAAGCTTTTGATATATAAAAATGGTAATTTGATAAATCTAAAAACAGATAAAATGATGTTGTTGTTGTTGTTTTTTTAACTTTTATTTATTTATTTATTCAGGGCATGAGGTGGGGAGAGGCAGAGGGAGAGACAGAATTTCAGGCAGACTCCAACCTGGTTGTGGAGCCCAAGTGTGAGGCGTCATCTTATGACCCTGAGATCATGACCTGAGCTGAAATTAAGAGTCATATGCTTAACTAGATGAGGCCTGCTGATGCCCTAAAATGTGTTTTTATAAACATTTAAAAATAAGCATTTATCACTACCTTCTTATCCCCATCTTCCTAGTACTTTAGAGATACCTAGGAGATATCTAGAAATTGCTTTATTGAGGTAACATAAAATTGCTTAAATTATCATTGTATTCTTTTATTAAATGCAATCATTTAGTATAGAGCATATTTGTATGATGTGCATTTGGTTACCGACAGACCAAGGAAGTTGGGAGATAAAGAAACAGAATAGCTACATTAATGTGCATTGATGTTTACATGTGCTAGGCACTGTACTTAGCATTTTACAATGATTATTCACTTAAGTCTCAAAAGTCTTTTATTTAGGCATTACCCTTGTCTTCATTATACAAAACAGGGAACTAAAACCAAAAAAGGTTACAAGTTAGTAAAATATGAAGGAAAGTTTTAACTCTTGGCAACCTGAGTAGGGAAGGCTCTGGTTTTAGCCAGTACCCTATTTTGGATCATCATTTATGAAACTGAAAGCATGGTAGTAGCACTGAGCTAGGAACTGTTTAATCATCTATTTGTCTCAGATAATATCAACAATATTCATTTTGATTAAAAATTTAATGAAATGTCTGGCTTAGTTGGTAGAGCATGAGACTTGATCTCAGGGCTGTAAATTCAAGTCCCACATTGGGTGTAGAGATTACTTAAAAATAAAATCTTTTTAAAAATAACAAAATGTCCAAAAAGAGTTTGGGGTTTTTCAAAATGAAAGGATATAAAATATTTTTCTTGGAAATGAAAGCATCTGAAATTATACAAGCAAGTTCGAGATAAGGACAATAACTGAATCTAAAGACATACGATATCTAAGAATAAATATCAAAAGCTAACAAAATTGCAGTGTATAAGAAATGTATTAAAAATTGATACTCTCCTATAGTATTAAATAAGTGGTTCAGCACAGTACATACAACACAGATTTACTGTGTACTTTTAGTGAGCCAGGAACTGAATCTACATTATCATTCCTTAATGACATGACCTTCAAAAATAAGCTGAATGGAGCAATGGGACTTTCATCATTGAAATGCTTACTATTAAATAATAACATGAATAATAATCTCTATTAAAAAAAGAATCCAATGAGTTTTACTAATTATATAGACATGGCACAATGTTAGGATAATGTCCAAAAAATAATAATAATCATTAAATGTAAACATCATTAATGTAAACATCAAAATGTAAAATGCCACAATATGGACAAGATTTCTGTTGGTTATCTTTTTCTTAGATGAGGGAATTAACCTGTGATTGGGGGAAACTCCCACAGAATTTTATATATTATTAGTATGCCTTGGAAAATAAGTCATATGGAGCATGTGTATGTATGGCTACTTTTCCTTAAAAAATAAAATATATTTGGATGTATTTTTAATCTTCTGTTAACACTAGTAATAATCAGTAAATTTGTATTGACAACTTGAATCCAGGTAATAGTGGGGAATGTGCCCTGTTCTCTTGCATAGGACTGGGGCAGAGGCACTAGAAAGCGCCAGCACTAAACACAAAGAGTTGAGGTCAAAAGTGATGACTTTATGTCTTGCATTTCATTTCAAAGCATATCATGCTTTCAAACCTTTGAAACATAATTCAGACCACTTCTGAATTAATCTATAGAGCAAGCAAATTAAAATGGTGCCTGGCAGTGATTAAATCTAATCCCAAGAAGGAATATTGAACATCACAATTATCATGAGCTCCATTCATTCTAAGTAGACCAATTTGGAATTTAGGAACATCTTACCAGGATGAAAGAATAGAGGTATGGGCAAATGAGACACTAGTCCCATTACTTTTTCCTCTGGACACTGATTAAAATATATGGCTTCTTTTCCCATGCTTATTCAATTAAAGCAAATCACAGAGGTGAGCCAGGGAGACTTTTGATGGCTCTCCATTCTGCTCCATACACATATCCACATATTCCCCAAGCATGATTAGTTTTCATATTTTTGTTACTTGAGTATAGTTGACACACAATATCACATTATTTTCAGGTGTACAACATAGGGATTCAACTTCTCTTTATGTTATGCTATGTTCACTACAAGTGTACCTACCATCCATCACCATACAATGCTACTACAATACCACTGACGACATTATCTATGCTATGCCTTTTATTCCTGTGACTTTTTCATTCTTGTATCTCCTCAACGATGGAAAACTTCACACATTACCAAGGGAAAAACCAGAATACATGCAATCTAGATAGATAGGTACATACACAGATATAATATTTATATCTATAATATATGCATATTAAAGCAGCTATATAATATAAAGAAGCTATATCTTCCAAAAGTGTAGAAGATCATCCATATATGTCATCTGAGAGTATTTATACACTCAGACTTTAATTTAAAAAAAATCATACTTTGAATTACAACTCTCCCAATCAATAAGAAAGAACTGGTGGTGAGGCTTATAGTATTCTAAATATTCCCCTTATTTTCTTGGTGAACAGTAGCTTCCTGTATTGATGGCACCATGCTAATAAATTGAGTAACTTACAAAAAATGTTGCTAACAAATTCACACTTGTCTCAGTTTTAAAACTGTTGATGTATTTGGTTAATGAAATAAGGCATCTTATCAAGAAATAATCATGTAATATGATGTAGTTCTTACTTGGGTATTTATTTATTGAATTATGTTAACCTAATGAACTGCTGGAAATGTCGATCTAGTGCTACTAGATCAGAGAACAGACATGCTCTGAATAGGAGAGTTGATTATACTGATCTAAGCATCAGCTAATAAAATAGTGGGGAAGTTATTTCCATTTCATGGTCTGTAAAATTAATTCCTTAACCTTCCAGCTATAATGAAAGATCATATTTTGCATTTTTTCATTATTAATCTACTCTCATACTTACTTATTCTCATGAAATTATATTAAATATTCTCAACCTTTATTCATTAAAACTTTAATGCAATAACCATCAGTTTTACCCACTGAATAACAAATAATTTAGAAACAATGTTAGGAGATATTTAAATGCAATTCTCTGTTAAATGAAAGAATGATCTGAATTCCTAAAAAAATTACTTAAAAATCTACTCTAATTCAGTTGAAACTAATAGACCTAAACTGCTTGCTGTTAGATCATATATGACAAATTAATTAATTAACAGGATTTGTATTTGTTTTCAGCAGTATAACAAAAAATACGATTTATTCTCTAAATACTATATTCATTTTCCTTTTAAGAATAAATATACATATCACCAAGCAACAGAAACCTATAAATAAAATAATATTTCAGAAGAAAAACTAATGTGTACTTAACAGTTTTAGGCATATATTTTTGGTAAATTTCTGTATATGCAGCAAAAACACCTTTGTGAATTGGGATCAAGGAAGTGAACTTAAGATTAAGAGGAAATTCTCATCTTTGAGAGAAAAGTTCTTTTTATAGATTCCTAAGAAAGGTCCAAGAGGAAAAGCAGTAAATGTAAGTGATCAAAAAGAAAAGCTCCAAGCTAAAAAAATATACTATAAATCTCAAAGGGTAGTTGCATTTTCAAGATTTTTTTAAAAGTAGAATTCTATTCCAAGCTAAAAAGAAGAAAGTTCAGCCTTATTCTTCAACTTATGAGGAAAAGTAAATTATCTCATTAAAATTTAATTTAAAATTAAATCCCAAATAGAACAAAATCAACCATAGAAATGAGTTAAGTTCTAATCCACTGAGAACAAAGATGACAATGATTTAAGGAATAATATGCTCATAGAATAGTTCTTATGGGCTCTTAACAGCATTCATTCTCTTTCATTGTACAACTGTTCCTTTTATCAATACAAAGCCTAGCAATGCATTTTGATAGGAGAAAAAATAAGTAGCTAGAGAGACAATAAACAAGAAGGAACACACACCTTTCCATGGTTTATCTTGCCTATCTTACTTAAATCATATTTTTTACCACTTCCACTGTAGAAGTTGCCAAGTGTCCATCATCACTAGTTTACTGAGCTTACTATGAAAGTATTATCTCCTTGCCTTTAGACACTGAGTCAGTTTTTGCATAGTACCATTTACTGATTTGACCAACTATCTTCTTACAGATCAAAGTTTCCTATTTTCTAGAGATCATTAGTCTTTACTACAGACAAATTTTCTCTGCTTTCTGTGCTCATTCACGTGGTATTTCAGAAGTCCTAAGATATTCTTTGCCCTCTATGGGTCATAGAGAAGGGTATAGAGAATATAGGGGAAGAGGGAGGAATTGAGAAACTGGAAGATAGCCTCCACCTTTTCTGGAGCTACTCTCTTAATCTATACTTTGTTCTTAGACCACTGTCATGGACTATTTCATTATCAAAGCTTTAATCATCTAGACAGTAATGGAAAGGGCCTCCAGAATTTTGCCCACTCTTGAAAATTACAAGATACCTGTTGGACTTTTCCAAAAGCATCCTGTTCTATTCTCCCTGTTCTGCTTTGATGATAACAACAAAGCAACCTTCCTATTCAGGATCTTAGTCAACATCTAACTAAGAAGAGAGAGGAAGCTAGATTGTATTTTTGTTAATATATCTCTGATCTGTTTCTGTGACTTTCGTTTGATTCTCATTGAGCAACATGTCCACCTGACGCTGGGAGGTATGACTATGGTACATTGAAAAATTGGACATAAATTGCCTACAACTTCTCCCTTCAAGAATTGTAATCTATTCCCCCATGCCATGAATTAAGGCTGCTGGCTGGCATTTGTACCCATTTACTATAACAGAATATGGCAGAAGTGACTTGTACAAGTTCTGTGCTCATCTTTCAAAAAGACTTGCCCTGAGAAACAGTCCTCCCTCATATGGACAAGCACAGCTACTCTCCTGGAGGATAAGAGATATATACAGAGGGCCTCTAGCTACTCCAACTAATCCCCCAGAACTGTGATCAAGCCCTGAAAATAATATCCAGGCCAATATGAGGAGGACAACCCACTTGAACCTCGACCAAATTGCCAATCCACGGAATGGTGAGTTAAGAGAAATGCTTTTGTTTTATACCCATACATATGGGTATAAACACTTATAGCAACAGGTAGCAGATACACTGGGAAAGAATCATTTCCTCCCCTGCACCTGGAGGAAGGGAATCAAAATGTCAGTTTTCCATGAACAACAACTTTTGTAACCTTTGACATCTCATGACTACCCCTCTGCTTCCCTGCAATTTTAAGTACATAAAATTAGGTGAAGAGTAGGTGTTTGGTGATTAGAGGGCAGAGATATTTCAAAAGTCTCTTTGTAAGCCTCAAAGGAGTATTTAATGATGCATTTTTGTCTCATATTTAATTCATCAAAAAAGAACGATGTCATATTCAGCATGTTCAATATGTTTAACCAAAGAAAAAGATTATGTGCAAAAGAGAGGACAGAGTAAAGGAAACCAACAAGGGAGAGTGAATAACAATGAGAAGACTTTTCACCCATAGTTCAAAAATAATAAGGAGACAAGCAGTGTGACAGGAACAAAGTTTGGAATAGGGTCCCTGTGGGTAAAGAAATCTGTTTCATAACACACTCATGGCAAACAGAGAGGGACATCAATATTTTGATCTGTCTTCTTATACTCATATCTATTTCTGGTGCTTCCCATCAGCTAAACCCAATGAAAAGCTAAAAGATAAGCATATAGATGAAAGCACCTTGTAGCACAAAGTAGATCAACACAAAGCAGATCAGCAAAGTTTGCAAAACTGATCTGGAGAGGCAACAGAAATGAACCATCAGGTTGTCGATTATGAGACCTTATGAGTCGCTTTCAACCTCCATAACACTCTACACATATAAAATTAATGTTTCCTGAGTGAACGTATGTGGCAGGTATTGTGCTAAGTGTTCTATGCATTTATTGCCCTTGGCAACAGTGTGAGGTTAGTACCATTGCTATCTTTATTCTATGGTTGAGGAAACCAAAGCACAGAGAGTTATTTCCCAAGGTCATAGAGTGAAAAGGAAGATTCAGATAAAGGATACTCTGGCTTCAGAATATATGATTTTGTTACTCTTCTGAATTGCTTAATTACTGGTGAAGTGAGTAATAGAGACAGCCCTGGAAACTTAGAACCAAAAAACTAAGAGGGTTTTCAAAAGGAACCCAAATTCTAGAGGTACATGGACTAACATCCTATCATTTCCCACAAACACTGAGCAGACTCAGCCTGGAATTGCCTTTCCAGATATGCTCAGTCAGTTTGGAAGAGATGGTCATGCTCATTCTACCCCTACCCTACATAAATTATCCCCTAAAAGCCAGATGCAAACTCTAAGACAGCGCGTTGTACTAAAACTTGTTTAATATATACCTTGTAGTTGTTGAGTCAGCAAATCACTCAACTGCCTTAAGCATGTCTCCTAAAAATCTCCTAAGGGGATTCTGAACAAGCTGAATGACTATATGTGTCAATTCTTTCCAAAGGACCCAACCCTAGGAAGTATTCTTTGAGCTCAAGGCAGATAGCACCTCTTATCAACCTGAAGATAATATTATAGGGCTATGATTTGCTTCAGAAACTTTAAAAGAAATTTTCCTATTGTTCATAAATCAAAGATTATTCTCAAGAGAAAATTATCTCAAATTATTTTATTTTAAGGTTTTATTTATTTATTTGAGAGAAGGAGAGTAAGGGAGCGAGCACAAGTGGAGGCAGGGGCAGAGGGAGAGGACAGGCAGACTCCTGGCTGAACAGGAAGTCCAATGCAGGGCCCTATCCCAGGATCCTGAGACCTGAGCTGAAGTCAGACACTCAACAACTGAGTCACCCAGGTGCCCCTATTTCAAATTATTTTAGAAATATATTATCAAAATAGCCAATCTATAAATTCTTATGATCTCAATTTTCATAAGAAATGTGGAAATTTAATTTATTCCCAATTCTAAATGTCTGGGATGGAACTACAAACTCCTATATAAATTTTAGTAACATTCTGACTAATCAAACATATGTAAGAAAGCAATGAACTTACATGTACAGATGTCTATTATTAGAAAATATTCTGAAGGTCAAACTACAATTATGTAATTATTCCACAGTCCAAAAAATATATACTATACCAAAAATAAAAGATCATTTGGGGGAAGTATTGGATTTTAGCATTATGACAAAACTTCCTAATGTTAATAAACCTGTAGATAATGTAAAGACTTTTGGATTTTCCTGAAGTCTGAAACTTAATAAATTTCTCATGAAATGTGACCATGATGATCAATGATGATTTGGCAGCCTTCTGTAGTTTATTAATCTTGGCACTGTTTCAGTAGAAAATATGAGAAAGAAGGATCCTTTATCTAAAATAAATGATTCCTATTTCTCGGTAACAGACTGCCTTTTACAATACAGTGACTGAAAGTAAAATAAGGGGCATTCAGAGTTCAAAAGTCAACTGAAATAATATGCTGGATGAACATATACATTTTCTTTTGTTTTTCAAAAATTTAATAAATTAGGTCCCTTTAATGCACTAGCTATACGCCTTACTTTTTTTCAACTTCAGCCATCTCTCACACTCCTGCAGTGACTCCAAGAGAACAGAGAGTAAGTTCTATTTATCCTTGGCACACAGCATGTGCTAATACTATGGAATTAGTAATATATGTATTTGTTGGCTACCTGAATAGAAATATTTGGGATACTATTCCTTGTCTTCAAAGAGGAGAGCAGACTAGGAAAACCTTACCTCATAAAACTCAGGGAATATTCAGAACGATACTGTAGGAAGAAAATTAAGTGAGTGACAATTTTTCCAAAGGGACTGTCTCCACTGAAGAAGACTTACTGAATAATAATGGTAAGGTCAAAGCTCATTTTCCTGTCCTCTGTCAGCGAAAAAAGTAACAAAAAGACAATCAGTGTCAAAGAACCTGTGAAGCTCTTTCTTAGCAACAGTGCCTATAAGATCATCGCACCTCTGCCTGAGCGAAGTACTGCGGTTCTGAGACAGCGTGGCAAAAATAATTCATTTAAATAAAGACCATATCTGGATGGAACCATGTTTCTGAGAGGTTTACTGAGTGACAGGCCTTTTAAATAATATCTCTTTTCTAAAAGAAAGACATGAGTAATTGATCACAGAGAAACTGGCTTACTTGATTTTATATCTCAAGAACACTTTCTCTAAATCACTAGGATGAATCACCAGTTGGCATTCACTGCAGTCATACGCCAGTGAGAGCAGATGGAATATAAAATGGTATGAAACATGTCTACTGAGAAAACAAGCATTTTAAAAGTTAATGAAAGACAAAATAACAAGGGTATAAAGTAGGCTTACTGAATGTTAATGTAATTAGAGCATAAAAAGAACCCCTACACTTTTAATGATTACCCAAATGGGAAGCAATAATAGTAGTAATAATAATACCAGTAATAGATTCATCACTTTTCTAATTATCATCTTAAGCACTTTAGGTATATCATATTACCTGATCCTAAAATAATATTTGAGAGGTATGCTTTTAGTAATCCTATTTTATTGAGGAGGCAAATGTGACTCAGAAGTTAAATAAACCTTCAGGGGTTTGAAGATCCAGCATTCAAATTACACGGATTCATGCAAGTAAGTTCAGAAACATTATGCTATATCAGTTACATTAAACCATATTTTGAGTATTGGGTTCTTTGTATTAACAAATAGATAAATGGAAGAATATTTTGTGGAATGACTCAATATTTATTAACTCAAACATTCCAGTGCTTACTATTTACCAGGCCTTTGGGGTATCAGAGATAAAACAGTCAACAAAAAAGACAACATCTTACTTTACTTTACCTCAAGTTAGTTAATATTCTAGTAGACAGTACTCAGTATTATTCATTATGGCTTTGCTACTATTCTAGGCTCCTTAAATCTATTATTGATTTAATAGATCATTGAGGTATGACTATTTTTTTTTTTTAAAGATGTATTTATTAGAGAAAGAGAAAAAGCACAAGCCAGGGGAGGAGCGGGAGAGGGTGAGGGGGGGAATCTCAAGCAGGCTCCGTGTGCTGAGCCTGGAGCCCAACACAGGGCTTAGTCTCACGATCCTGAGATCATGATCAGAGCTGAAACCAAGAGTCCAGTGCTTAACCCATTGAGCTACCTGGTGCCCCTGAGTTATGATTATTATTACATGAATTTCTGATATGAGTAAACAGGTAAGGAGACATTAAATAGCTTGCTTAAGTTCTCACAGTTAATAAATAATAAAGCTGAAAATATCTCCAGGCAGTCTGCCTCTAGATCTGCAGATGTGACTATTATATAATAATCCAGTATTTTATCAAAAGGCTTTCACAGTTTCTAAACTACTTATTTTAGTCAACCCAAAAATCTGCTTCCTTCAGGATGAATTAAATAATGGACTCTAAAGATTAAAAAAAAAAAAAAAAGAGTTTCTGAATAAGTCTACAATGGAAAGATAAACCAGCCTCAAGTATCAGCCAGAATTTGTGGAGCTGGAGATCAGGGAGAACACAGCCATGCTTCTGTGGGGCAGAGCTGTCTGTCTGCCAACTATAATACTGACCATGATTTAGTACATGAAAGACAAAGGATCTCCTATCCTTTTTAAGTAGCTAAATTATTGTTGTATCTCTGTTACAGCCTAACTTCACCATGACCAAAAAAAGATGATTATTAAATAATTTAATTCAAGTCTTCTCATTACAAAAGGGTATAATTAACTACCAAAGAAACCATGTATTTGGAAGAAAAAACTGAATCTAGCTTATGTATTAGCCATCCTCCAAATATAGAATAGGAGCAATTTTAGATTTGCGAACATTTACCAAATGTTATCCTTAGGGGAACTGGAATCCTAATGCCTTTTAGATGAAACGCCCTGTACTTAGTAAATTCTCTCTAGAAATCCAGCCAAGGTTTTAGTATCCTATTCATTTTGCGATTTCCCAGCCTGTATTATTTATTTAAATATCAGAATAGGGACCTGCATTTCTACTGAACTTTTCTTATAACTCTTTTCTCTTTTAATACATCCTGAATTTACAAAAATGATATGGTATTAATTCTGTTTTGATTTTGATCCAGACTAAGGTCATTCAGTAAGTTTGCCATCCTAGTAAAAGGGCTGTGTTCAGCTGTATACATGTTACCTGCAGTCAGATCTTGTGTATTTTTCAATACCAGAGGTATTTTTAACCATAAGTATTTCATGAACTATTGGTATGTTTTTCACACTACATATAATGAGACAGAAGGATATGAAAGATAAGCATTATTGGTATTGGCTTGCTTCTGCTTCTGTATTCTAAGGTCAAAAATGGAAGTAGGGGCAAAGGGGTCCCTGTCTGGTTCCAATGGTTTGGTAACAACTCTTGATTTCAGCTCAGGTCATGATCTCAAGATTGTGAGATGGAACCCCGTATCGGGCTCTCCACTGGGGTTGAGTCTGCTTAAGATTCTCTCTTTCCATCTGCCCCTCCTCTCCATGATCTATAAATAAAGAAAAAAGAAAGGCAAAAACATCAGGTAGTGCACACCTACTCCAAGCCTCTCCTGACAGAGTCAGGGTTGCATTATGGCTTTCATGAGCCATAAGAAGTTTTGTTTTTGTGGGTCTCTTCTTCTATAAAATAATTTAAAGATTTATTTTACATCTTGAAATATGTATTTCATAACCACGAAATTTACCCATTTAGTGTGTATTACTCCAGTATTTTTAGTATTTTCACAAAATTATGCATCCATTAATACATTTTGTTTCTACTACCACATGTCCAAGAAATTTTAGGACATTTTATTATCTCCCCCAAAATGCCACTCCTCTTAGCCATTACCCTTCTATTTCCCTAATATATGTTGAACCACCAAAATGGTATTCCTTGCCTATTCTACTATCGCTAATGTAGTACAGGTGGAAATAATGGATAAAGGTAAATTACTAGGGATAATGACGTAAGAAACTGATGGAGCAGAGTCAGTACAGAAGGTCAGATGGCATAAAGATATGATAAAGAAACAAACCTTTACCTTTATATGATAAGGAAATAAAACTCTATCTTGCATATAGGTACGTATGTAGTAAGTTTCCCTCCCAAACTTAGGCAAACAGTAACATACTTCCTGCCCCTATTGGTTTGCCTATTCCGTACATTCCATATAAATAGAATCATACAATATGTGGCCTCTTATGACTTGCTTATTTCATTTAGTACATTTGTCAATTTTTATCCATGCTATGGCATGTTATCAGCACTCATTTCTTTTTATTGCTAAATATTATTTCATTGTTTGGATATATCAAATGTGTTCATCCATTCATCAATCTGTTTCTACTTTTTGACTATTGTGAATAATACTGCTACATACATTTGCCTACAGGCTTTTTTGTGAAGATAGCTTTATTTCTTGAGAATATCAAGATTTTTGTTAGTTGTTGGTTTTTCTATTTTATTAAAGACTATTTTTAGCAATTTTAGGTTCACAGAAAAATGGGAAACAACCACATGGAACAGGTACCTAATGCACCATACTAACTGAATTTTCTCCCAACCACTCCTTCATGCTCACAGGACACACCAACTAGCCAAAAACAAGTTCATGGCTTATGTTTATTTTATTTTATTTTTTTAAGATTTTATTTATTTATTTGAGAGAGAGACAGTGAGAGAGAGCATGAGCGAGGAGAAGGTCAGAAGGAGAAGCAGACTCCCCGTGGAGCTGGGAGCCTGATGCGGGACTCGATCCCAGACTCCGGGATCATGACCTGAGCGGAAGGCAGTCGTCCAACCAACTGAGCCACCCAGGCGTCCCGCTTATGTTTATTTTATCTTTGTCACTAGTGGCAACTATACTCAATATAGTTCTGACACAAGAAAATTAGATGGGCCAGGAGCTGGAAGCAAGAGACTTTTTATTTTGTTTTCCTGAGTGTGATAGGAGTAAAATTCTGTCAGTAGAACCATGCCACTGTGAATTAAACAAGGGAGAGAAAATAAAGAAAGGAAAATGACACAGGTAAAAGATTCCATCAAGAAATTTGGGGTTCATTTTAGAAAAGGTTTTTTTGTTGTGTTTATTGAATTGGCTTCTTTTTTTTTAAATTTTTTTTTAAGATTTTATTTATTTGACAGAGAGAGATCACAAGTAGGCAGAGAGAGAGAAGCAGGCTCCCTGCTGAGCAGAGAGCCCGATGTGGGACTCGATCTCAGGACCCTAAGACCATGACTGGAGCCGAAGGCAGCAGCCTAACCCACTGAGCCACCCAGGCACCCCCGAGTTGACTTCTTTTTTTAAAGTCATTTCTTTGTATGTATTACTAGTATATTGAAGACAGGTGACTTGTGGGATATAATGAAAATGGAATTACCTCTTTAAAGTTAGTTTACAAAAAAAAGGTACAAACTTCCAGAGTTGTTTTTTTTTTTTTAATTTGTTTACTTAATTTTGAGAGAGAAGGTGTGCAAGAGTGCATATGAGTGGGGAGATGGGCAAAGGGACAGAATCTCAAGCAGATATCCCATTGAGCACAGAGCAGCGCCTGATATCACTACCCTGAGATCATGACCTGAGCCAAAATCAAGAGTCAGATAATTAACTGACTGAGCCACTCGGGTGCTCCTACTAATTACTAGTTTTAGTTTAGTATTTGTTACTGCCTTTTAGAGTAGTAAGATTTTCAGCCTAGCAAATGGCCATGCACAATAAATATAATATCCTAATGCCCCTTGCACCTAGTATGATGCCCCTTGCAAGATGCACTATTTAAAAAAAAAAAATTCTGGGGCACCTGGGTGGCTCAGTGGGTTAAAGCCTCTGCCTTCGACTCAGGTCATGATCCCAGGGTTCTGGGATCGAGCCCCGCATTGGGCTCTCTGCTCAGCGGGGAGCCTGCTTCCCCTCCTCTCTCTCTGCCTGTCTCTCTGCCTACTTGTGATTTTTGTCTGTCAAATAAATGAATAAAATCTTAAAAAAAAAATTCTGTGGTTAAATGTAGAAAGTATTAACCTGCATATTCAATGAAGATTCTCACATGATATTACCATATAACAAGGTATAACAAGGTTCAGATTTTGGTGCTGAGATTGGACATGTCACCCAATGTTTAACGCAGTGATTCATCAAAAACATTTAAAACTATTTCTTTGATCACAGTTGATCCCTGAATAACATGGATTTGAACCGCACTGGCTCACAGAGGGGTGTATTTTTTTTTTAATTTTTTATTTTTTATAAACATATATTTTTATCCCCAGGGATACAGGTCTGTGAAACGCCAGGTTTACACACTTCACAGCACTCACCAAAGCACATACCCTCCCCAATGTCCATAACCCCACCCCCCTTCTCCCAACCCCCCTCCCCCCAGCAACCCTCAGTTTGTTTTGTGAGATTAAGAGTCACTTATGTTTTTTTTAACAGTACAGTACTGTAAATGCATTGCCCCTTCTTTATGACTTCCTTAATAATATTTTCTTTTCTTTGACTTACTTTATTGTAAGGATATAGTTTATACAATATGTAACAAAGTATGAGTTAATCGATTGTTTATACTATCAGTAAGGCTTCCAGTCAACAATAGCCTCTTGGTAGTTAAGTTTCAGGGGAGTAAAAAGTTATACAGGAATTTTTGACTATGTGGGAGGTCGACACTCCTAACCCCTGTGTTAGTCAGGCGTCAACTGGGTTTCTATTTAAACACCACTGAATTTAGCATTTTATATAAACCCTATGAGAAAGCAGTCTTCTTAACATATTTCCTCAAGTACTAGCAATTATTATGACATTCTTAAAAAAAATAGATTATGTGCATCCAATTTGTCCTCTCTCTAGACATAGAAACATCAAGCACAACAATTATCTCAAGCCTTAAAATGGCCAAGCTGAATGGATATGTGGATGATTGTGGACTGACTCACTTTCAGTATGTGAGAACATACTGGCAAGAAGAAAAAATACATAGAGGTTATGTTAAGTGCAAGCTTGTTTTCTTAGCATCTACGAGATTTATGTTTACTTTTGAACACCAAAACCCATAGTCATATTTTTTCTAGATCTGATTGGAATAAATTTACTATTTCCTATGAGGTTAGTTTATCAGAAGCCCATGGTGAAATGACTGGCCCATCACATTTCAGAGTGAGAAAAAAAGGGGACTAAGGGAAAATCCCTTGAGGCTTACAGGATATTATGGTTATTTATTGAAGCAAGGGTTCCTAATGTATTCATTTAAGAAGACAAAGGAATTCTTCAAGACCAGATGAAATAAAATGTTTCCCCAAAAGCTGCAGAAATAACTGAATAGGTCAACTTAATGGCATCATTTACAATCTCACGTAAATTCAGCCTTTTTGCACAAGCCCACAAACTATTTTGCATTAATAACCACATAAGGCAATTATCCCCCCCAGAAGGGATTGTGATAATCTGTAGTAATTCTCTGGATAATATAATCTTAAATTCTCATTTTTTCTAAATTCTGAGAACTATGTGATATATCAATTGATGCTGTGCAATTTATTGTGTTTGAAATTCTAAGTTCAAGTTTATAATAAAATTCCATGTTTGTCTTTCTAGATGCCAACCTGACAATTTGTGCACATAAAACAATTATTTAAAAATAACAGCTTAGATTTTACAGGATGAATAAGAGAGCTGCATTATCAATCCAGTCAATAGTTCCAGGGATAAAAAAATGCTTTAAACACCAAACTAAGTTGTTATTCATTACGGTTTTATGACAACTATGAACAGCAGAAAAATAATAATATTTAAAGTTATTTGCTCAGTTTACCTCAATTCCACTGACACGACATGTGTCCCCATTTTAAGCCAACCAAAATGTCTTGTATGAGCTACCCAACATAAAATGTAGAACAAAGAACTTAGCTTATTTAGAGATGAATTTTATGAATCTCTTTCTTTTTTCTGATCCATGTTCATTCAAATTGTCTTCTGTTCCTCTATTGTCTTTTGCCACAATTCTGTTTGCTCTGAAAAGGCTCTCTGCAATGCCTCTCTCTGAAATGATCCAATGTGTAAAAAGGTTTAACGCCATGAAACCTCTACAGTAGTCACTGAGAAAATTTATACCTTTGTATATCCTTTGCTCACATTTTTAATGCTTTTATTTTGCTCTTTGAAGATTCTGCTTGTACCACTTATCATGTCTCTTTTCTCATCTTGCAGTTCTGTCTCACTTCTTGTAATACTAACATCAGTACGAAATAGATAATTCATTATGTAGTGTGATCCCTTTAAAACTTTACATTTGAAGGATAGTTAATTTACTCCTTTTTGCACAGTAAGAATATTATATATTTTTTCTTAAGGATTCGCTCATCATATTTGAATTTTAAAAATGATTCTTGGCAAAATACCAAAAGAATCATCATACCCTCAGGAAACAAAATTACCCCCCTGTCAATGAAACTCTGGTTATCTCACTCCAAAGTGTCCCAATTATAGCTTCTGAGCAAGATCAAAGAAGCCATTAGAGTCAGGGAAAGTAGGAAATGGAATCAGAACACTTTCACTTTTAACTTTTTATGGCCCACCACGTGTAGATTTAAGTGGTACAACATAATCTCAGATCTGCATTGGCAGATGTCTCTACCCATCAGCATTCAGTAGTGTTCTTCCCAGTTTTTAGATAAATGTAGTCATAAGCATTAAACAAAAGGCTCTTGTACTAAATGTATGGTAATAAAATCAAAGATATAGGCTTATCCTTAGAAAAACGTGGTTAAAGCCTTTTATGATCATGCCACTTTGAGAAACATGACAATAGAGGCAGTTTTAAAACTTCTTGAAGGCTTGGCCATCAAAAAATTTAATACATTCATTTTTTTAAGTGGCATCTTTGTCCAGCTGGTGCATTAAGCAAGTGTTTAGTCTAATAGTTAAATCTGTAAAGCCTAAAGACCATGTGAAATACCTCTGCTAAGCATACTCCATTTTTTAAAAAAAAGACTTATTTATGTGAGAGACTGAGAAAGAGACAGAGAAAGAGAGCAAGTAAGCACAGGGAGGGGCAGAGAGAGGGAGACAATTAGACTCTCCACTGAGCAGGGTACCTGACATGGGGCTCAATCCCAGGACCCTGAGATCATTACTTGAGCCGAAGTCAGACTCTTAACCAACTGAGACACTTAGATACTCCACTGATAAGCATACTTTAAAACTATGCTCTCCAATAATAGCACTTATTCTTCTGTATAGAAATTGATTGATGGGAGCACCTGGGTGGTGCAGTCAGTTAGGTATCCGACTCTTGGTTTCAGCTCAGGTCGTGATCTCAGGGTCCTACGATGAAGCCACTACATCAGGCTCTGAGCTCAGCGCAGAGTCTGCTTCAGATTCTCTCTCCCTCTCCCTCTGCCCCTCCTGCTCTGTGTTCTCTCTTTCTCATAAGTAAATAAGTAAATCTTGAAAAAAATAAAAAAGAAAAAATGATTACTGTTTTTCCCGGTCAGTGACATCTAGTCTTCACTCATTTTGCATACCAATTACTTAATGTGATGCCAAGCACATGATAGACATTCAGAATTATTTGTTTATATCAGGAAATCAGAAATGAAATTCAGTCCTAAGACTTTATAGATAAATGTAGAAAAACAGTAATTGTATCTGGTAAAATAATAATTAACCATGCCAATTTTTCTCTTATACAAAAAAAGTATAGCTATACTCTGAAGTCATATTTTATATTTTGAGGCATACTTGGGTTTTTCATAACATCTGAAATCTTATTCACATTGTACCTTTCACTTATTTATTCAGTCTGTCAATTATTTATTTAGCAAATGTTATTATGATATTAATATGTGCTACACACAGACTGTGCATCATTAATGGAGTTGTGAGTAAAAGAGACAACTTCAATGTAGTCATATTCTAGAATGTGGATATAGCTTATATTCTGGTGGAGAAAATATATAAAACAAATACATAAATATAGTATAAAGGAGGGCTGATTAAGAATTAGGGAGAAAACAAAACAGGTTAAGAAGTCAGGGATTCTCTTTGATTTTTTTTAAAGATTTTTTTACTTATTTGAGAGAGGGGCAGAGAGGAGCAGAGGGAGGGGATCTTCAAGCAGACTCCCTGATAAGCATTGAGCCTGATGTGGGGCTTGATCTCATGACCCAGGAGATCACGACCTGAGCTAAAACCAACAGTCAGATGCTCAACCATCTGAGCCACACAGGCAGCCCAAAAGACAAAGATTCTTAAGTAGGTATGTAGTGCTTTATATAAGAGTATTAGGTAAAGGTTCCTCGATATGATTATATTTGAGCAGACACTCAGAAGGAAATGAGAGGACAAAAGTGCTTGAAAATTCTGGGAGAGTATTTCCCAGGCAGAAAGATAAAAAACAAAACAAAACAAAACAAAACAAAAACAAATCAACAAAAAACCCCACTAAGTCATCAAGGCAGGGATTTACTTGGCACATTCTGACAATAAAAAGCACAAATGGGAGTGAGAGAATGAGAATGAAGGAAAGAGGGAAGGAACAGGTTATAGATAATAACAGTGGCTCAGACCATAAATATCCTCGAAGACCTTCTCATGGAATTTGGATTGTAGGAGTAAGTAAAACCCTGAAGAATTTAAGCAATATGGTGAGACTTATTTTTAAAGCATCAGATTTGGTGTCATGGACAATGATGGCTTAAGTGAGGTAGTGAGAACTGATCAGACAAGGATAAATATCAGTGGAACAATCTATAGCATTGTTGATGTAAAGAGTATGAAATATTATGGATAAGGCTCAAGGATGATTCCATGGATTTGGTCTGAGCAAGTAAAATGAAGATCTCTCTTCACTGAGATTGGAGCACTACAGAAGTGTAGGTTGGACAGAGGAATTATAGTTTCATTTTATACACATTAAATTTCAAGTTCCTTGTAGACAATCAAGTACAAATACTTTTCTGGAGTTAAGGAGTAAGATATGGGCCCAATATATGAATCTGCAGCTGATCTATATAGACAGCATTTGAAAGTTAAGAGATTGTATGAGATAACTTAGAAAAATATCAGTTTTGTCAAATGCTGCTGATAGTTAAGAATGATGAAGTTTTCAAACTGTCCACTGAAGTTGGCATCCCAGGTATATTAGTTATCCTGAGAAGAGCTATGTTCGTGGCATCATGAGAAATGAATCATGACTGAAGTGTTTCCAAAGAAGAGAGAGTAAGCCAGGAGAGTTAAAAATTTTAAAGTTTGTTACTTGGAAGGGGTTCAGAGTAAGAAGAGATATTTTGAGATGATGAGATAGGAAAGCCAAGATGTATATTAATGAAATGATTTAATAGAAGGAAAACATACTGGTGAAGAGATAGAAAGAGGGAACAATTTTTGAAGTAATGGTAGAGAAGGGAAGACATAAAAATCACAAGTGGATATTTCTGACCTATAAAGGACCTAAGCAGCATATCCACTGTGACAGAAAGACAAAAACATAGATTCAGATAGATTTGATAAATGTGAAGGTAGATACATGTAGACATTCTATTCTCATTGCTTCTATTCTCTCTGTAAAAAAAAGTGCTAAAGTTATCTTGGATCAAGGCAGGAAAAGGAAGTCTTAAGTGATTTAGGAGAGAGAAGAAGATGTGACACAGATGCATCTAAGAGAGTGCACCTCTGCCATCAACTGCACTTAAATTTAATTCTCTGTGAAGCAAGAGCACTTACTCCTTTTCACCCCTTTAAGACTCTAACCCTCACCTTCAAGTACAATGGACCACACTTTTCTTTGGGTTGATACTTGACCCTGAATACTGTTCTCCTTTGATCGTACTCTCTGGCACTTTAGCTTTATAGTGGTCTCACTCTGGTAGACTGTGAAGTGCCACAAAGGTAAGAACTCTTGTCTTATAGTTTGGGGCATTCCAAGTCCTTTTTACATATTTTCTTACTGCATGTTTTATTGAAGTGACAAAAGATATTTCATCCAATCATGAAGTCTTACTTAAGAGATTCAATTTGAAGCCCTCGTTATAAGCTTTATTCATAATTCCCACAGCCTCGTAATTAAGGAATATTCCAAATTGCACTATTTACGCAGTCTCAGAATCTAGGCCACAAGCACCAGTGTCTTTGAAAATCCACTTGGAGTAAGCAAAATGTCTACTTGGTGCCCCTGAAGCCTAAATCTTCACTAACAAAGTAATCAAATGTCCCTGTCTTGGGTGATGAACGTTATTTTGGCAAATACTTGAATCTGTAAGCATGATAAGAACCTTCCATACAGAGATCACTATTTGTTTTGCTTCAATTAGATTATAATTCTTACTTGAAATTTCAATATGTTCCTAAATAGTAATTTAAAGACCAGCAATAATTTCAGAATAGAAGAGGTATTTACTAATTTGCATAACAGTCATATTTGAGAGTGGATTTCAGATGTGATTACATTAAACTGGCTTGGGATGAACACAGTTTTAATAACTGTTCTATATTGTCAGCCAAAAGTGCTTTCTTTTTTTTTTTTTCTTTTTTTTCTTTTTCAAATAAAAGTCACTTCTAGTCAGATCTGCTTCCACATGTAAAACACTTTATCATAAAATACTCTTAGCTCTAGACTTACAACCCACTTGCCTACTTGAATCACTCCTTGGCTGACTCAAAGGCAAATTAAACTCAAGACCAAACGAAAGTCACGATCTTTCTACCCTTAGAAGTGATTATCTTTCAGCCTTCTCTATCTTAGTAAATAACAACTGATTCCATCCAGCTATGTAAGCCAGAAAACACAGTATCTCAGACTCTCCCACAGTCTTCATTATCTAATCCATCATCACATTCCTATTCATTTATTTTTCCTCCTAAACACTTTTCAAACACTACATCTACTTCTTTCCACATGCAAAACTACTTCTTACTCCAAGATACCTCCATATCACTCTTGGAGTCAGCAATAGCCTTTTGATTCTCAGTGCCTTGGGCACTTACAAACCATTTTATCTGTGCTATACTTGGGAATAATTTTATGAAGTTAAAATTTTATTTATGTTACTCCATATCCCTAAGAATAAAATTTTTAAAAAATTGGGCACCTTGGTGGCTCAGTTGGTTAAGCAGCTGCCTTTGGCTCAGGTCCTGGGATGGAGCCCCACATCAGGCTCCTTGCTCAGCAGGGAGCCTGCTTTTCCCTCTACCTCCCTCTCCCCCTGCTTGTGCACTCACTCTCTTTCTCATTCTCTGTCTCAAATAAATAAATAAACAAATAAATAAAATGTTTAATTTTTTAAATTAAATTAAAAACAAAAATCAGTGTACTTCCTTTACTCCTAAACTCTTTAACACAACTTAGAAGGTCTGACTCCTTTATGCCTCTTCAGTTTTGACTCAGATACACTCATTTTCTTTGGCTGATAGCCATTTTATCCCTTTTATGTTTCTGCAAATGTGAAATGCTTCTGTTCAAAGGGACTTTTAATTGTTGCTTCCACTGCTTGGGACACTATTAACTCTACCTCACACATTCTTCCGCCTTGTGAAATTGTACTCTTCCTTGTAATTTTAACCTAAAGATCACATCTTCAGAGATTTTTCTGGTCTATCAAATGATTAACTCCTCCTCTTATACCATTTAAGGTTATTTATTTTATATTTCTTCAAGGTTACAACATGTACTGTTTCATCAGAGCTATGGTAGTTTACATATATTTGTATATTTTTGTGATTATTTGCTTGATTACAATCTATTCCATCATATTGAGACTCCACAAGGTTAAGAACCTTATGTGCTTTGCTTACAATTATCCCATTAATGTACACTTTGAACTGTGCACACAGAATATCCTCATTAAATACTTGTTGAGAGAGAAACTGAATAAAAGTACACAGAAACCCTGATGTAGAACAGTAGAGCTCCATAGAATATATGATAATTTCCGTAAGATACGGCCATTATAGGCTTACTGGAAGCATTCTGGTTTTAAGCTGACTTAATTATATATATATAGATAGATGCCTATCTCTATATATAGATAGATATATAGATATCTATATATGGATATCTATATATATCCATATATATATATATATATATATATATATATATATATATGTAGTTTTTTTGGTTTATTTGTTTTGTTTTGTATTTTCCTTTTTAGGAGCAACGTGCCAGAGGCATTCTGGAACCAATTGCTCAGAAATGCATAAGCTAAAAGAGGATTCTGGAAACATTTTTGTTTCTTGGTTTCGACAGATGGCAGTTGCTCATATAACAAAGTACATGTTATGTAAAAAAAGAAAAAAAGAAATGAATTAAAGTCAAATAACAAAATATATTTAGGTAGATGATATATCTATCTATAGAGAAAACATTTATTTTTCCAATGATTGTTTATAAATCATTACTCATATTTTTCACTTTCTTGGTCAATTTTGAATTGAGTTCCTTTTTCAATTGATAACAAGATGACGAATTTCTGATATGTAATTATTCACTTCAGTTTTTAAAAAAATTTTTTGTGTGTATGTTCCAAAATTCATTGTTCATGCACCATTCCCAGTGCTCCATGCAATATATGCCCTCCTTAATACCCACCACCAGTCTCACCCAACCCCCTACCACCCTCCCCTCCAAAACCCTCAGTTTGTCTCTCAGAGTCCACAGTCTCTCACGGTTTGTCTCCCTCTCCGATATTCCTCACTCACTTCTCCTCTCCATCTCCCAGTATCCTCCATGCTATTCCTTATGCTCCACAAGTAAGTGAAACCCTGTGATAATTGACTCTCTCTCCTTGACTTGTTTCACTCAGCATAATCTCTTCCAGTCCCATCCATGTTGATACAAAAGTTGGGTATTCATCCTTCCTGATGGAGGCATAATACTCCATTGTATATTTGGACCATATCTTCTTTATCCATTCATCTGTTGGTTCTTTCCAGTTTGGCGACTGTGGCCATTGCTGCTATGAACATTAGGGTACAGAGGACCCTTCTTTTCACTATATCTGTATCTTTGGGGTAAATACCCAGTAGTGCGATTGTGGGGTCACAGGGTAGCTCTATTGAATTTCTTAAGTCATCTCCACACTGTCTTCCAAAGTGCCTGCACCAACTTGTATTCCCACCAACAGTGTAAGAGGGTTCCCCTTTCTCCACATCCTCTCAAACACTTGTCACTGTCTTGTTGATATGTTCATTCTAACTGGTGTAAGGTGGTATCTCAGTTTGGTTTTGATTTGAATCTCCCTAATGGCTAATGATGATGAACATTTTTTGATGTGTCTGTTAGCCATTTGTATGTATTCTTTGGAGAAGTGTCTGTTCCTGTCTTCTGCCCATTTTTTGACATGATTATCTGTTTTGTGTGTGTCGAGATTGAGGAATTCTCTATAGATCTTGGATATCAGCCCTTTGTCTGTAGTGTCATTTGCGAATATCTTCTCCCATTTCCTAGGTTGCCTCTTTATTTTGTTGACTGTTTCCTTTGCTGTGCAGAAACTATGGATCTTGATCAAGTCAAAAAAGTTCATTTTCACTTTTCTTTCCTTTGCCTTTGGAGATAATGTCTTGAAAAAAGTTGCTGTGGCTGATTTTGAAGAGGTTACTGCCTATGTTCTTCTCTAGGATTTTGATAGATCCCTGCCTCACATTAAGGTCTTTTATCCATTTCAGGTTTATCTTTTTAGTTTTACAAGAAATAAAATATAAATGTACTATTTAATGAGTCCAATTTAATACATATTAAAGTTTATTCATGAGGCATCTGGGTGGCTCAGTCGTTAAGCATCTGCCTTAGGCTCAGGTCATAATCCCAGGGTCCTGGGAGCAGGCTAAGGTCATAACTGGGATTGAGCCCAGCATCAGACTCCCTTCTCCACGGAAAGCCTGCTTCTCCCTCTCCCACTCCCCTTGCTTGTATTCCCTCTCTTGCTGTGTCTCTGTCAAAAAATAAATAAATAAACTCGTAAAAAAAAATAAAGTTTATTCACTAGAATTTTAAAATTAAGTTTCACACTTCTAATCAATATGAATTTTAAGCATAACATAATGGAAAGTTTCATAAAGGAATTATTTTCTAGAATCAAGTCTTTTTAAAAAAAGACTTGCCAAAGGAGAGGTGGGTTAGGGGATAGGCAAGTGGATGAAGAGGAGTGTTAGATTCAGGCTTCCAGTTACGGAATGAGTCAGTCATAGGGAAAAAAGGCACAGCATAGGGAATATAGTCCATGATATTATAAGAGCCTTGTGTGGTGACAGATGGTAGCTACCCTTGTGGTGAGCATAGCATAATATGTATACAGAAGTTGAGTCTATGTTGTATACCTGAAACTAATGTACTGTTGTCAATTAACTCAAATAAAAAGATTAAAATAAATGTTGTATAAAATTCTAATTTAAGGTTAACTCCTTCAATTTGTGTTTTGTATTTGTTACAGCTTAAGTAAAAAAGTCTCTGAAAAGGACGATGGAGAATTCTATTTCCCTGGAGGCTCTGCTACTCACTAACTACTTGGCCTTGGGCAATGCACGTTGGCATCCTGGATCCTGTTCTCTCCCTATCTCAAATGAATGTGCTACCCTTGATTACTTCTGAGGGAACATTCAAAGCCATAATTCTGTGGTTTGATTTTCTAATTCAAATAGAATATAGTATTAATGTAGTCATAGATTTTTATCCCTGGGGTTTCTTTAATGGAGGAATTAAAGTAGCTTAAAGAAAATCACGAAAGTATCAGCAAAAAGGATGCGTAGATCGGGGGATTATTTCCCAATTTGGGCAATTTTGTTGCTGAGATATTGTTTCCATGGTACAGATTCTGTCAAAATCCCTCAGAAAAGATGTCTATATCACCATTATTTGCTCTGACAATATCAGCCGCTAACAGTCTTACACTTCCTTTTCAAAACAGAGTTTGAAGCAAGGACAAAGAATGAAATGGTGTAAACTCATTACTGTGCCAAAATTTAATTCAAACTCATTATCATTTAAAAACTATAATCTTGTGCTCTCTCAAGATGAGATACTTACTCAGGGATACTGCATCATTATCTTCCTTAGAGACCATTAAAAGAAAATTCTCTGCAGGGAAGTGAAGGCCAACAAAAATTACCATCTCATCTATTTAAAACTAGAACATACTCCATCTTTCAGTGTATTAGATTTACTTAGAAATTTAATTTTTATTTTAAAAAAATAAGTCAATTTTATATTGCAATAAATTTATTACATGCAATAAATTACATGTTATGTACATATATGTATATACATATATGTGTACATATGCATGCACCTACATACATATTTTATGAAATCAGAGTATGTATCATTTAGTAAAGTTGTCCTCTGACATTGCTTTGCCAGTTTATAATAAATCATAGATATCCATTAGAGTATATTAATTAAGATCTAACTTGCTCTTTTTTAAATGGTTAATTATTCTTTGCATATATCTTTTTATTTCAAGTATACACTTGGAGCCACTAAAATTAGGAAACATATTTTTGTCTTCAACATATTTTTGTATACTACATGTAATCAAATTGCTGAGTTCTGTGACAACATGGATGGAACTAGAGCATATCATGCTCAGCGAAATAAGTCAAGCAGAGAAAGACAACTATCATATGATCTCCCTGATATGAGGAAGTGGTGATGCAACATGGGGGCTTAAGTGGGTAGGAGAAGAATAAATGAGACAAGATGGGATTGGGAGGGAGACAAACCATAAATGACTCTTAATCTCACAAAACAAACTGAGGGTTGCTGGGGGGAGGGGGGTTGGGAGAAGGGGGTGGGGTTATGGACATTGGGGAGGGTATGTGCTTTGGTGAGTGCTGTGAAGTGTGTAAACCTGGCGATTCACAGACCTGTATCCCTGGGGATAAAAATATATATTTATAAAAAATAAAAAAATAAAAAATAAAAAAAAATTGCTGAGTTCTGCTGATCCACCATTTTGTTAATATTAACCATTATAATGAAACTTTTCATGCCTTGACTGTTTATTACATTTTGCTGAATTTATGTTTTCCTTATATATTGTGCCTTTATATACCAGCATATACCAGAATACAAAATCTGAAACAGAACACACTGCTTCAGTATAATATTTACCTTTTATACAATGTATGCAAAATGTACACTGCATTATGTTAATATTAATTCTGTTCTTTATGTGAGACATCTGAAAACTTAGAGTTAATTTAGATTCAAAGCTTTAGGTAGAGAAGCTAGACCTGAGCTGTAAAAAGCATGCCCCGAGGCAGAGTCCCCAGTTCTTGATGGGGAATGATAGAGACCGGAATTGGAGCAAGGATGGTGATAACTAAGCTACACATTACAAGTCAGAGACACAATATCCTGATCTTGTGGTTTCTGACTCCTTGGGGCTGATAGACCAATGAGCCACAAGTAAGAAGCATGAGCTCTCCTCTTCCAACTCTGCCCCAGAGTAACCCCTAGACTCATTTTAATTCATTTGCATTGCAGATGTATACCATGGAGAAAGGCTGCTATGGCCAGTTGCTGTACTAATTTTGTAGCATCAAAAATTCCCGCTCCCAGCCTGTGGGAGGAATGCCCCAAATGACTGGAAGCAGCCTCTGTAAGACACCAGCCCACTATATGTCACAGCTCCTCCCAGCTCAGAAAGACCTGATAATATCCAATCCCAAAACAACCTAGGAGCTGGTTCCGTCTACCAAAATCTACCCTCTCTCCCATCTTGAGAGTGTAGTCTCACTTTAACAAACTGCCTTGTGCTGGCTGCCTTCCTTCTGGCTGCGTTTTTTCCAGCATGGATCCCCATGTAAATCTTCCCATGGGGAATCCAAGACCTCCATCCACACAATGCAGACGCTTTCACAGGTAACAAAAGAGTTTTTCAATAAAGCTAGTATATAATTTTAAGGCATTAAATTCATTTGAAAAGAAAATATTTTATTTTAATGTTCTACTCCAGAGTCTTAAAATTTAGTCATCCACACACATACAACAAAAACACCTGGCACATACTGATTTATAAATAAGTAAATATATGCATACATACACACATACCTCAAGCATATACATTTATTTTCATTTGAACTCTGACCAAAATAACCTCATCGGGAAATATTTTGGGTTTGCTCTTGATCTTCTAGTTTCTGTTCTTACTCAGTCATCTTCATATTTCTACACTTGTAAGTGTTTGCATTTCCTCTAATTTATCAATTTTTCTGACACTTGTTCTGACTTTGGTTCACTCTGGCTTACCACTGTAATCGCAGCTTTACTTGATCCCTGATTTTGACATTCCTCTACAGTTTTGAGTGGAATCTCCCTACTCAAGGTTTTGGGCTAATGTAAAGACTAGCCAAGACCCCAGGTTACACAAGGGTGGGAATTAATGTGACCATTTGTCCTGGTTCTTATTGATGCAAACACTCAATTGGCTGCAAAGAATGGAGACTCAGATGTTCCCCACCCTCACTCTCTGCATCTAGTCCAGAACTCTGACTCAAATGGTCTATAAATGATGATTTGGCTCAAAATTCTGTTGATATAAGAGTACTTCCAGTAAGTTTGAAACATTCCATTCCGGCACTCTTTCAATCACCAGAGCCTGAGATAGGATAGTAAGTTTCAATAATGTTTCTCCATATATATAACTGCACAAGTATT
The DNA here is from genome assembly GCF_020171115.1 of Neogale vison. NCBI lineage: Eukaryota > Metazoa > Chordata > Mammalia > Carnivora > Mustelidae > Neogale > Neogale vison. The sequence goes on from NC_058091.1 coordinate 295,963,219, forward strand.
CAGGACTTTTGACTTGTGGTTGGTAAAGAATGGATAGATTTTCTTATAACTGTTTAATCAGAGAGGACATTTATACTTCTGTAAGGAGTAAAAATCCTTTTCTTAGAGGATTACAAATAGATTAGTCCATTACAAGTGGTTACTTGCCTCAGGGCAGAGTGGTTTCCATAGGTCCAGGGAGTAAGCACAGTGCTTCAAGATTCTTAATTTGCTCTTTTTCTGCAGTGTCATTTGTGAATATCTTCTCCCATTCTGTCGGTTGTCTCTTTGTTTTGTTGACTGTTTCCTTTGCTGTGCAGTAAGTAGCTTTTTATGTTGATGAAGCCCCAAAAGTTCATTTTTGTTTTTGTTTTCTTTGCCTTTGGAGACATGTCCTGAAAGAAGTTGCTGCGGCTGAGGTCTAAGAGGTTACTGCCTGTGTTCTCCTCTCAGATTTTGAATAAGTCAAGCAGAAAGAGTCAATTATCACATGGTTTCACCTACTTGTGGAGCATAAGGGATAACATGGAGGACAGTAGAAGGAAAGGAAAAGTGAATTGAGGGAAATCAGAAGGAGAGACAAACCATGAGAGACTGTGGACTCTGAGGAGAGTGGGGGGTTGGGTGAGCCTGGTGTTGGGTATTAAGGAGGGCATGTATTGCATGGAGCACTGGGCGTGGTGGTAAACAACGAATCTTGGAACACTGAAAAAATAAAATTAGAAAAAAAAAAAAAAAGATTCTTAATTTGCATTTGCATTTCACCAGCTAAGTGTTTGCCTGCAATTTTGAGACAATCCATAAAAAGAATTTGCAAATCTTTCCAGGCTTCAGGTGCAAATTTTTAATTTCTATCTCTAATTGCACTACTTTTACTGATTGATAAAATCATAATGAATTAAAAGGTCAAGAACTTTTTTCTTCCTCCTTTCAAGCAGAAGGAGTGTGCAAAGTGGTAAATCCCTTATAAACCAGTGGTATTTTTTTCTTTTCACTGTTTCTGTCTTCCTGTACTTAACTCTGTCTAAAGAAGTGAGCTAAAGAAGTATATCTTTTTCCTCCTTAATCAGAACTTCCAGCCAGCCACCTATATGGCTTTTTCTTTGGCTAATGCTGATTTCTTCAGTCTCTTAGCCTTGCGGATAGTAATATAATGTGGTTATGAAATTAATTCTATCCTCCCCAAAATATCTATGCTGTAGCTCTAACCCAAAGTATGAACCTTTTGGAGATAGGGTCTTTATAGAGGTAGTCAAGTATTTAAAATGAGGGCCTTAATCCTGTATGATTGATATCCTTATAAAAAGTGAGAATTTGGACATAGAGACAGACAAGCATAAATGAAAACGATGTGAAGAAACACACGGAGAAGATATGGTCTTCTACAAAGAGAAGATAGTCTTCTACAAGCTAGGAAGAGGACTGAAACAGATCTTTCTCTTTTTAAGAACAAATAAAAATAAAAATAAAAATAAGTAAGACTTTCCATTCTCCCTCTTATGAATAAAAGAGACATCCCATTGAGCATTTGCTCCAGATTGCAAAACTGCCTCCTGTGTCATAAAGACATGAGAAGTTGATCTTCATCTCATAAAGCCACTTAGCTAACAAAGGTGGTCACCCCAAATACCAGGTGAATCTGGCATAACCTATGTGTGAAAAAATGGTACTGTCAACTATTCTTACTTGAAGACTAACTATTATTCATTTTGAGAATACATATCTGCTTATCTGCTTGACTATAAAATGCTGAGATTCCTTTCTGTCTTTGTAACCTCTTAGTGAATTGCCTGTTAGAACATCACATTCTTCTTTAATGATCATTCAATAATAAAATTATTTTCTTTCTCTATTACTTTTATGGGGAAGGTCTCTAGGATAGGATAGAATTTTTTTTAAATTATATTTCCCAAATACTTGATATCCCTCAAAAGGAATGAACACTGCCAACACCTTGATTTTGTATTTTGTGACTCTACAATCTTGAAACAGTAATCTCTGTTGTTTAAGCTAGCCAGTTAGTGACACCTTAGGAGACTAATCACATTTTGAGGACTAGAAAAAAAAATTAAAACCTTAATTCCTGGTTGTTAGGCCTCTATGAAAAATGTGTCTATTTTATCCTAAATACACATTTCCCTATAATTTTTCCTGGCAGCAGATGTTGACAATGTAGGATTCTGATATGTCTGGACTTTAAGAGCATAACACTTTCCTAATATACATTTTACCATTATTTGACACATACTTGATAGTATTACACATTTCACCCACTGCATTGAAGATGAATACCTCAGAAGCCTATCACTGGCTTGTGTACAGGAATTCTCTAAGTTTTCATAAGTCTACAGTCTGCTTGAATCTTAAACCATTCCAGAACTTATTAAGAACTGAATCCCAGTTTCATATTCACCCAAAAAGTGTCATGATGGAAAATGATCAGTCAAAAGAGAGATTTTAGATTTCCTTTAGTAACCAATAAAAAAATCTTCAGAAGTCTGTCATAGTTTAAAGTAACTTTGTTCATTTTGGCCCTATATCTAGTACTCACACAACCAGAGTAAACCACTGAACTCTCTCCAGAGTGATATGAATCTCTCTTTCCTGCCAAATTAATAAATTCAGCCTCGATACAAACCATTTTGTTGTGGTAGGTTTTTTTGTTACTCTTTGACACTTTTATTTGTGGAGATCAATAGGCAGATGGATAGAGATGACATGTTTATCTCTCAATCCATGATGAGGCAGACCACAATAAAAGAACATCACAGGTTTGGCTGAGACTTTTCTCCAACTTTTCACTGTTTAATGGATCTTTACTCTGAGTGCTAACATGGAGAGGAACCCAAGCAATTCCCTACCTGTCCCAGCTCTGCAGACCCAATAAAGAAAAATGTATCATGGATAGGGACTTGATGAAAGCAGAAGGGGCCACATCAGTGGAAATCTGCTGGGACTTCTTGTCAGAACAAACAGTTGGCCTTATTCTGCCCCTCTCTTTTCATCCTAACTCAAGCCACAGGGTGCTGTCAAATAAATATGAATCTAGACCTAGATGGGGAAAGACTTTACTCAGAACAAAGTTTATTATAAAGGGAGAATGCCTCAATCTTAGAAATCTACAAGTGTCTCAAAATCAAAAGGAAAAAGGCTTTCCTTTATGTGGTGAGGATGAGTAACAAAGATCAGGAAAAACTTACAAGAGAAAGTTGGACAAGTAAGGGAAAATGATCATTATAGTCTGACAGGAAGCGTCTCGCTGCACTCAGTAGATTCCTAGGGTAAGAGGGCATGTTCACTTTTTTAGCTCTTTCTCAGACTTGGGAGTTAGTTGGAATTCAGGGACCTGTAGGGAGGAAAGAAGACAAAGCATAGGGTAAAAAACGGTCAATAATACTGTAATAGCAACAGATGGGAGCTTCACTTGTGCTGAGCATTGTATCACGGATAAACTTGTTGAATCACTATGCTGCACAACGGAAACTAGTGCAACACTGTTTGTAATTAGGCCCAAACAAAAAAACATTAAAGAGAGAGAGAGAGAGAGATTGGGAAATGGACAATTGAGAACATTTGGTCAGTGGGAATGGAAGCACTCTCTATTCTGGGAAATGTGGTTTCTCTATTCAGAAGTGAACCTCAACGGACAGGAGCTCCTTGGTATTTCTGTGAACCAAAAGTCAATTTTACTAATAGCAACTCTTCCAGCATTCCAGCCCTTTCCCTACTTACTGGAAAAGCACTCTCTTTGGAACATTTTAAAACACTTCTTTGGGGGTGGGGGGGGTCACTTCAAAGCCAGTCTCCAGAGAAGAACTGTGCTTTTTAAAACTCAATATATTAAGAATCTTAAATCTATGTATGTAAAAACAAAACAAAACAAAAACAAATAAAAAACATATTTATATAATTATTCAAGTATACTATCCTTTCGTGATGCTTTTTCCCATATATCCAAATTTTATTATATGATATTATTATATTAGTATATCATATATATGAATTAATATTCATATATTAAAAATTGAGTTCATTTTATAAACTGAAGCAATGTACAAAACACTTTGAAAATACTTTTATCCCGGGCGCCTGGGTGGCTCAGTTGCTTAAACATCAAGACTCTTGATTTCAGCTCAGGTGTGATCTCAGAATGATGAGATTAAGCCCCACACCTGGAGTCCCATCCATACAAGCTCAGCAGGGAGTCTGCTTTTCTCCCTCTCCCTCCCCTCCCCTCTTTCCTACTCACACAATTTTTCTCTCTAAAATAAATAAATAAACCTTTTTAATAAATATTTTTATCTCTTATGGACAAGTATCAATGGGTAAATATGAAGCTTTAGCTTTTTTTTTTTTTTTTTGGTCCGATAGTTTGAAATTTATTTATATGTGGTTTTAGTGACCCATTTTTAAATTATTTAACATGATTGTATTTAGTTATATCTGAAACAAAAGATAACACAGTACTTAGTTACCTTTATAAGCAGTAAAGTGCAATACAAAGCTTCAGTAATGCAGAACACAATAAATATCTATGCAATCTATTTGCAAGTTTCCATTTATCATGGCACATCACTATACTTAATACATGAGTATTTGACAAGTTGCTTAAACACAATATCTCATCATTTTTCTTTTATTCAACTAAAATATACTTGATAATTTACAAGTGACATTGTAGGCAAGAAAATATCTTTAATTCTTAAGTTTGTATGAATAACGTTATAATTATCATCCCCGTGACTTGTATGTACCACTGACTTGAACTGATACAATGTTACCTTTAACCTCACAGCCTTTCAACTTGTTGAAAACACTTTTGCATAAAATCTTACTGAATAAATGAACACAAATACAAAAATGCAAGACTCTTTGTTAGTAATTGGTCAATTAATCACTTTTTTCAAATGTAAAGAGTAGCTTTTTGAAATTCTCTAGCACTGAATTGCCTAGATGTTCAAATCAGATTTGGGACTCACACTGATCTTCTGTAAGTGCCAACAATAGAGTCACATTTTAAAAAATAGTTCCTTTCCTTGGGCCTTGTCATGTTGCTATATTATAGACAACTAAAAGCTGCTGATAAAATATTGATGTTTTCAAAAGCCATTGTCACCTGCAAACATCTCAGCTTGAATTCATTTCTGAGATTAAGAATCCTGTGTCTAAGCAGAATACCACAGGGACAAGAGATGACAGAGATGAAAGCAATAAAATGATCACTGAGGAAGGTGCTGAGCTCTGATTCAGTGGTAACCTAGTGATATGACAGTAGGCAAACTATTTCATCCTTTAATTTTTCAGCCTCTATATTTGCAAAGAAGGACTAATACCTATACTCCTATTACATTTTAAGATGTAGATCATTTCTTTTCAAAATAGGGTATTATTAACCTAGCTCTCACCCTGACCTCCACATTGGAGATAATTAACCAGGAGAAATTCAAAAGTCATAATTATACTTGCAAATAAAAGAAAGAAGTACTGTGAAATTTAGCTGGTTCTGGTCTACGGTGCATAGTTAGAAACCCATGAGGCCAAATGTGATTTAAATTAAGAAATTTCTTCAAACCCCTCAGACTGTTGAAGTGGAGGGGGGGTGGGAGGTTGGGGTACCAGGTTGTGGGTATTATAGAGGGCACGGCTTGCATGGAGCACTGGGTGTGGTGAAAAAATAATGAATACTGTTTTTCTGAAAATAAATAAATTGGAAAAAAAAATTAAGAAATTTCAAATTTCAAAAATCTAATTTGATGCATATACTGTATATTGATTATTATACATATGTAGTCTGCATACTTAAGCAAGGGATTTGAAGGGAAAAAATATTAGTTTGCATAAAATATGGAAATAGAGACATATTTAGAGATATCTTTCTAAATATACAGTTATGACCTGATAATCTAGAAGACAAAGCACTTATTTAATCTTTAAACTTCAGTGTCATTGAAAGGTACATTCTCTTGATTTATGAAATAAAATTTGACCTTAGCCCATATATCACGTACATCACATACATCACACCTTGAAGGTTCTGGGAAATTGACTGCAAATATTCATCATTATTCAATGTGACTAAAAGGGAATAACAGTGACATTTGTAAAGTACACAGCAGGAATCATGTCCACCTTGTAGTACTGCCCAGTTTTTTATGATCCCATATAAGAAAAAACTTAGCAACCCTTTGTTATCCCTCCTTTTGTGTTTGTTTATTTCTTGTGCTTTTAAAATTTGCTAACTTTTTTTTATAGCAAACATCATTTGCTAGTTAATAATCTCCAAATTAACCACCACTTGTCCTTCTCTTGTGGCATCAGTTGTCAAGTAAATGGCAGACTCCGAACATCCGCAGTTCCCAGCGGAGTCTTCCTTGCAGCAGTGCTTACTTAGCCCAGCCCTATGCAGGTTGAGGTCAGTTACTAAATTCTTCACTTCTGTTGTAACCTAGTGTCAGACACCAGGACGATTCTTGCTGACTGAATCCAAAATGAAATATGCTGGGAGCTTCTCCAAGTTCTGATAAACTAAAAAGTGAAAGAAGTAGAGTCTAGTCCTACCCTTCCTGCTATGGGGCATTATTCTAGGAGTACTAGAGGCTGAAAGTCACAGGCATCATTGAAGAGATGGGCCAGAAAACAATACAGAAGGTGACTCTGAAAAATGCTAACATTATTAAGTAATTAGATAATCCAGGAATCCATTACTCTTAGATTTCTTGGCATATAAGTCTTTTCAATGAAGCATACTATATTTCAGTCAAACTACCTTAACAGATTAAAGCCTTAAAATGATCAGTTATCATATGAATTTAGGGTTGTGCATTTATGACCCTCTCCCCAGTATTTGAGTTAAAATACAAGAGATTGTATATAATTTACTATTATTTAGGAGTGAGTTTTGATGAATATTAAGAACATAGAGAGTCATGCTGAAGATTCAAGTATAAGAATAAATTAAAGCTGGTCCTGATGACACTATATATTTTATCCATTCTAGTATCACTTCTTTTTTTTTTTTTCCTAACATCACTTCTTTTACATTTCCATCATTAATAAAACTGTTTAAAACAATCTTTAAGAGTTCCAGCTTTCTACCTGTTGTAAAATGCTGTGACTCAGTTCATGATCATACAGCATACATGCACAGATATTTTGGTATATTTTTGTCACCACTGAAAAAAATAAGCTAAAATTTTCTCTTGGTAATTCCATGAAACTAAAGAAAATTCTTATTCATCCTAGTGTTAATCCATTTCCTATCTGGAATTGATTTCTTAAGTAGCTTTCCAAGATTTCCAAAAGAATCAGATTCACAGCATCACAGCCTCATTACACCATAAACTCGAATTTAGTTTTGTCTTAATTTTTTAGAGAATCCTGCTGTATTGAGGAGAAATCACAAGAATCAAATGACTCACTAAACTATGGGTAGCCAGCTGTTTCAACCATTTTCTACAAGTGAAATGGGGCTAGAATTTGAAAAGAATGTAATTATTTAAGGTTTTGGTACATAATAATAGTTATCAAGGCACTATTTAATATATAGTATACTAATATGTAGTATATTACTTTAAGAAATCTTCTCAGTCATTAGAGGGAATTCTTTGGGATAGTTTGGTATTATTAGATTGACACTACCAAAAACCCTTCAGTCTTATGCAATGAATACCTTTGGGAAAGTGCTAGAGAATGGATGCCCCAAGTAAACTGACCATCTTTTGTAACCTGGAGACACTGCAATCAACCTTCAAATATCACACATAAATCATCTTAAACTTCAGTATCCATTAGGCAAAAGCTCCAGATTTCAGTGGGAAAGGGTTTTCTTTATAGTATCTTCTTTAAAGAATCTTTAAATCTTAATCTTAATCATTAAAGAATCTTTATAGTATCTTCTTTAAAGAATCTCTCATTGGTGACCTATCATCATTCTTTTAGATAATATTTTTAAAATGCTAATATTAATGTGTGCACCTATATAACACTTTAGTAGAAATATTGAAAATATTAGTACTGACTGTCACTTTGTTTTCAGTTCTAATGACACAGTAGGTGTTAAGAGTGTTATTTTTCATTATGCTGCATTCTTAAAACAGCAATTTTTACTTAACAAACCTATATAAGTTGTAAATGATTTCTTTATAGGAAACATCCTAAAATGGGAATTATATTATTGGAATGAAAAGTGTTCATTTTAAATGTCTACCTATAGTTAGATATACCTATATTTATAGTTAGGTAGATAGAAAAAATGATGATTAGATGCATTAAGTAAACTGCCTAAGCTTTACTGTTAGAACAGGATTTAAATACAGATCTCTTAATCCATGGTGCTGTAAAATGTTGATGTCTAAGCAGTATTCTCTGCGTCTCTGGTAGGTTGGGTAAAAAAGTCAGGACATAACGGGAAACAGGAAAAAAGTCTGGGAATTACATCTGAGGTAAGAAAACATCATCATACTCTGTATTTATGAGTTACATCTTTCACCATGGTCAGAATTTTCACAGATAAGTTCTGATAATCATGAAGGGATATTGATTGAAACCGTGTGTATATATCAGTATATGTGCATATTTATAGTGTTTTCTAATTAATAAATGATTAAAAGACATTAAGTTAATATTGTTAGTAATTTATGGAAGTTAAAAAAATTTTTTTTTTTTTTAAAGAGAGGTAGAGAGAGGTGGTGTAGGGGCAAAGGGAGAGAGAATCTTAAGCAGTCTGCACACCCAGTGCATAGAGCCCAACACAGGACTCGCTCTCGTGACCCTGAGATAAAGACCTGAACCAAAATCAAGAACCAGATGCTTAACGCACTGAGCCACCTAAGCACTCCAATAATTTATGGAAGCTAAAAAAAAAAGAGAGAGAGTGAGAGAGAGTAAGAGAGGAAATGCACATTTACACATACGATTCCATCACTGAAAGGAAGAATAACAAAATGAAGCTCAATTACTGGCACAAAGTAAGATGTTAATAATTGATCGGATATATATGCTTTTAATCAAACAGATAAAAGATGAAAACAGTGATTAAACAAACCCATAAAAATTGTCTAAAAATAAGCACCAGCTCAGGAATTTTTTTGTTTGTTTGTTTCCTATATTGCTGCTGTAACAAATTACCACACATGTAGTGGCTTAAAACAACACAAATTTATTATCTTTCAATTTTAGAGGTCAGAAGTCCCAAATCAGTCTCTTGAGCCTAAAGGCATTGTGTTAGCTAAGTCCTTCTACAGTCTCTGCAGGACAATATCTCCTTTTTTTCCCTAGCTTCTTAGGGCTATATTCTTTGTCATTTCTCTGTCCTCCACCTCCAAAGTCACCAGTGTTATATCTTCAAAATCTCTCTCTGCTTCCACAATCACTAACTCTGACTTTCTGCCTCCTTTTTATGAGGAGTCTTGTGATTACTTTGTATCCATCTGGAAAACCCAGTATAATCTCTAAATCTTCGTATCATTAATTTAATCTCATTTGCAAAATCCCTTTTTTCATTAAAAGTTACATATTTATATGTTCTGGAAATTAGAAGATGAATACCTTTGGAGGGATCATTATTCTATCTATCAACCTGACCAATAACATATGTACTGAAGCTGTATCAGTGATGTTAATCCATATACGAAATCTTTTAGGAAGACCAACTTTCTCACCTTCCCTGTTTGCCTAAGACTCTTACCTATTTTATCACCAAAGTCCCAAGTCCTGCTATACCTTTTCAATCTTCGACAAAGAGGGATAGCTACCCTGTCTGGGCCTCCAGCAACTCTAGTCCCCATTCATCCCTCATAAAAGAAAAAAATGACATGTGTGTCTTCGGCAACGCTGGGTTTCGTTTACCAAATACTTGGCTGGATAAGGGATGTAGTAGTAGCCATGGTTAAAGGTTAGGTTTGGAGAAGACTAAAAAGACTGTAAGGTATTTGAAATCCACAGGGACACTGGTATATTATATAGTCTTCATGATATTTTCTGGCTGTTGCTATGAGTTTTTATTGACAAATGTATAAATAAAACTTGATTCATCTTTAAAATACATCAACCCCTAGGTCACTCATGTCAGAGATGCAAGCATCCCTCAGAGAAGATTTAGTTAAAATCATAAAATTTGGGGGGGAGAATTTTTAGAATCATCATTTTTTTTGCATATATTATCACATCCAAGCTATCATCCATGAAACCCATATATATATATATATACATGTATATACAAACTAATTAATTGGAAGTTTATACCTCATATATTTAATTTTATTAATTTTTTTTCATGATGATGAGTGTACTCCTTAATCCCAGTACCTGTTTCAGCCATGCCCCCATTCTCCCCCATAGCATCATTTACCATATTTCCATATTTTGCCCAGCTTAACAGTTTTTATACTTACTTCTAAGAAAACTTATTTTAAATAAAATTCATATAGTGATCTTTTGGAGTCATTCTTTGCAACATCATTATTACTTAGGAACCACAGAATTCTTTTAACTATTAGTGATAATTCTAAGATCCATATTAGTCATTCATAAATATAATTTTAGTTAAAAATACTTTCATTTCAAGGAAAAGTTCTTATAATTAAAACAAGGTCATTTTCTTTAATATTTAGGATTTCAAAGTTTCTTAAAAAAAAGGTACTCTCAGGAAAGGACACAGTAGGTACCTTCCAAGACTTTTCCTGCATTTTAATTATCTCAGTGTTTAAAGGAGATTTGGTTATTCCTCTTTCCTAAAATCATTCCTCTGTATCCGATAAGAAATTGATATGCTTGCCAAATGTAAAATTTTAAAAATCCCTAAATTCTCAAGCTATTTTATCCACAAACTTCTTCCTAGCAAAATATAATGACCACACTGCAAATATGATGAATATCAAACACATTAAATACATATACACATACATACCACTATCACAAAATGACAATATCACAATACTTACTAAAAAATGTATTTTCCAGGAAACAAAATCTAATATCTACTTCCAGAAAAGTTTTGGAAGAAACACATAAAGATATATATAAAATAAGAGAATATACTGGAATTTAAAAAATAATCTCAATTTGTGATGTCATAATATTCCTTCAAAAATTTCTCTTATTTCTTAATATTCTATTCATGAGAAGTCTATTAAAAAGCAGTCTACATTGGGCACCTGGATGGCTCAGTGGGTTAAGCCTTTGCCTTCAGCTCAGGTCATGATCCCAGGGTCCTGTGATCGAGCCCCACACCGGGCTCTCTACTCAGTGGGGAGCCTGCTTCCCCCTCTCTCTCTGCCTGCCTCTCTGACTACTTGTGATCTCTTTTTCTCTCTCTGCCAAATAAATAAATAAAATATGTAAAAAAGGGGCGCCTGGGTGGCTCAGTGGGTTAAGCCTCTGCTTTCAGCTCAGGTCATGGTCTCAGGGTCCTGGGATCGAGCCCCGCATCAGGCTCCCTGCTGAGCAGAGAGCCTGCTTCCTCCTCTCTCTCTGTCTGCCTCTATGCCTACTTGTGATCTCTGTCTGTCAAATAAATAAATAAATCTTTAAAAAAAATATGTAAAAAAAATAAAATAAAGCAGTCTACAAAAGATTTTTAGGCAGGAACAATAAATATAAACAAGTAACTGAAACTTAGAAAACACTTAGAAATTAGAAAAAAAGATTTTCTAATATACTAATTTGTTAATTTTCTTTTCCACTAGAAGCAGAGGAAAGAAAATAGAACCAGGTATAGAGTTGATTCTCTATTTACAAAGTATGAGCAGCTAAGCAAGGAAGCAAAAACAAACACTTAATTAGTAATAAAAGAATAATAACATTAATAAAACAATAATAAAGCACAAATTGAAACTTTAAAAGCAAGAGCCATGAAGTAAAACTAAACTTCCAAAATATTTATGTGGAAAATTAATGTTATTGTATCAATCTGGAAATCAGAACAGACTTAAGAAATAAATAAGAAATTCACCACAGCTTTACGCTATTTTACACTGAGTTTGAATAAAGGGTGTGATTCTTTTTTTAGAAGATCTCAATGTTTCTCAACACCTCACATCAACTTGTCAATAATACTTAATATACTACATTTTGTGTTATATACAAGGTTATATTACAGCACATTTCATTTTCCATTTGTTATTTCTGATAATATTTTTTGTTCATTTTTTCTTAATGGGAAACTTACCCTAATTATGTGGTAAATTGTCAAAACTGAAATGTCAGTGTTTAATGTGAAAGTCATAGCTATGTATGAAATTATATATTGGATACTGTTATTGCTATTTTAAGATAGACATAGCGAGTCTCTAAAACAGAAAACACATCCTCAAGTCATAGCTAAAAACAGAAAATAGGAAGAATAGCTTCTAACAGAACTAGAAGATAGCCTCTCCAGCTAAAGTTTATCTATCTCAGGGTTCAATTATTTATATGCAGCTAGTTTTTTCTTTTTCTGTTGAAACCCAAATACAATTGCAAAAGAAAAGTTACCTCATAGAAACTGAAATAAGGGTGTTCTACTGATCTTATCAAATATAAATGCAAGGGATAACTGATATGGGTATTATGATTCAGGTCAATGATGAGGAGAAGATATATTATTTTGGATACTTAGGATTAAGAGACACAAAGTAAAGAAGAAAAATCAAAGAAGAAAGAAAAAGAAAGAGGGTTTTTAGTTACTTATTGCTGCATAATAAATCACCTCACAATTTAGTGGCTTAAAAAACAATAAATATATTTTATCTCACAGTTTCTGTTGGTCAGAAAATCAGGTGCATTGGAGCTGGATTGTCCTGATTCACGGTCTTTCATGAAGTTATAGATAAGAGGTTGGCTGGAACTGTAGTTGCAGTCATCTAAAGGCTTAGTTAGCTGTGGCTGGAGGATTTATTTCCAATATGGCTGCTTATTCACATGTCTGGTAAGTTGGTCGTGGTTACTGACAGCAGGCCACAGTTCTTGACCATGTGGATCTCTCCAGAAGGCTATTTGAGTCTCATTGCAATATGCCAATAGATTTCTGGAGCAAAATACTGAAGAAAAAAACACAACGTGGTACCAAACTTGTTTTATAATCTAGCCTTGAATGACTCATGCGATTATTGCCATAATCTCATATTGATAATATAGGTTGCTAACTACATAAGGATGTGAACATCAGGAGGTAAAGTTCATTGGGGGTTTCTTGCAGTCTGATAACCAGAGGAAGAAACAAGGATATCTACTTTTGAAAAATAATCATATAATATATAAAATTGGTTTAGTGTTGATGTTCTAACATAATCTGGATTGAAAGAGCAAAAGGATCTCACAACATATTGGGCTAATGATTTTTGGGCAGTGAGTCTGTCCCATTTCTTGATTCATTGAAAATAAGTATGTGTACTAGAGTTTGTGCTGGTACACTGTTTCACATACAATTTCCCAAATCCTATGGCTTTGCAGCAAGGAAAAGTCATTCAAGTTTTTGAAGATGGTTGAGGATTAGTATACCTTTTTTAGAATCTAACAAAATATTATATTTGGAGTGAGGTTAGACTATACAAAGTTCAAACTGTCCAGTGATACTGAATTCAGAGTTTGCTGTTCCAACCTACAAACAAGTTTTACTCTTTCTGGATTTTTAGGTTCTTGATATAATGAAATCCCTGAAGTCTGGTTGAGAATTTGTTCCAACACACAGACTTCTTATGTGAAAGATGAAGACTTTAATTAAGCTTAACAGACAAAATTTCATCTATTATCAGGATCAATTTCCTTGGGAGTAAGAAGTTATTATATTTTCACTCTATATTTTCTTTCACATATGCAAATTGCTTCCATCTTTCCTCAACTTCCTCCTCTTTGAAAGTAACTACAACATCATTAAGAAGTGTAATAATATTTTCTGTCCTCACAGATTAGTCTGATTATTATAATCACCACAGAATGTCTACTGTCTACGTGTTGCCAAATTTTTTGGTCTCCTTGTCGGGTTCTTGTCTCAAACCTGTCTTTATGGATTCCATTACAGTTCTGTGACTTAATTCCTTATATCAATGTTAGTATTGATGTTACTAAATTTACTCCAGATGCCCTAAAATTACACACTCTCTGATAGGACAGGTAGAAACATTTTTTAAATGCACTTTGAGAACATAACAGCAGATCTAAAAAATATAAGGAAAATACTTCAAATCAAAACAAACCAAACAATCTAACAGATCAAGATCTCATCTAAATTTCTTTAAAACCTGGAAAACTTTCATATTCATATAACCTTGCCTATCTCTACACACACACACACACACACACACCCCTTCATATACACTGAAAACAACAGAAATAAGTATCTGTCACATTGTGCTGGCTCAGGCTAATACCAATAGTGTATGTGGCCAATGAATAGAACTTAGCTCATCTAACCAAAGTTCATCTTTACAAACAAGTTGACTTAATCATTTTTAAAGAACATTGGACAGGGGCGCCTGGGTGGCTCAGTGGGTTAAGCCGCTGCCTTCAGCTCAGGTCATGATCTCAGGGTCCTGGGATCGAGCCCCGCATCGGGCTCTCTGCTCAGCAGGGAGTCTGCTTCCCTCTCTCTCTCTCTGCCTGCCTCTCTGCCTACTTGTGATCTCTCTCTGTCAAATAAATAAATAAAATATTTAAAAAAAAAAAAAAAAAAGAACATTGGACAGTGAGAGTGGGTATGGTGAGTCCTAGAGTCCCCACAATCCATTTTGGGTTTTGGACATCAAAAACTCTAAGATAATAAATTTGTGTTGTTTTAAAATAATAAATGTGTAGTGGTTTTTAAAGCAGCAATAGGAAATTAATTTAAATTGTTTAAAATGTTTCATTTAGCTAAGTCCTAATTTGAAAGGTAGATATAAAAGGAGCTATAAAACAGTGTAAGTGAATCAAATACACTACCAAGGAAGGCAAAGATTTGTAGCATTTCCAGAGAGAGAACATTATCAGGCATTTTATACTGTTTTTCTTAAGATATTCTTAAAGATTCTTGGAACAGGTTACACTTAAATTGAGGCATAAAAACCAGGAGTCAGACACTTAAAGACAGAAAGGGGAGTTGGCCAAAGAGTATCATTCTGACTATAGTGAACAATGTGAATAAAGGCACCAAGGAAGAAAACAGATTTTCATGGTTACAAATTTAAAAAGGACAGATGTGTCAAGAAAATTGGAAATTAGGTGAAGGGATATTGTCTTTAATGAAGGAAAAACTAGATTAGGTTTCGTTAAAGACAGGATTGATCTATCACCGAGGAATGATTTGATGCACTGATAAGAGGGAGATGGGAAAAACTAAAATCTTTATGGGACACAAGAATTCATCTGTGAAATCCTTACTACTGAACGTGGCTCATGGACCAGCAGCATCAGTTAACATAGGTAAAATCGCTAGAAATACACAACCTTAAGGCCAGTCGTGACCTACTGAAGCAGAATCTGATTCATTTTAACCACATTCCAGGGTATTTCATATGCACATGAGAAAGAGGCAATAAGCCAATAAGCCGAAGTTTCCTGGAAGAAAAAAAGAAAATCTAGAGACCCAATTATCATACGGGAGAAAAGCAGCGAGAAAGGGAGAGGGCAGAAACTTAAACAGGAAATGAGTACAACAGGAGTTTCTGAGGAGGAATGTTATATTCAGTATAATGGGTAATGTGACCCTTCTTATAACCCCACATATCTTGAATAAAATTACAGAAAACAAATTATGCCAGTATGATTAGCTGCCTTCTAGAAGCCAGTTAAGGGGATGAATTTTATGTCAGGGCCATTCGGGGCCAAAAGGACAGCCATTTACCTGGATTACCTTCCATAATTCAGTGGTGTTTTTTTTTCTCTTAGATATCAAAAGTAGAGAAAAAAATAAATTACATTCTTCACATTGAAATTCGGGTACTCTACATAATGTTGAATGTTTTTATTTGCTTTAAGTTGTTTTTCTTCCAAAATCTTTCTCATGTTAATATTAGTGTCAAAAATTATCAATTTCAAGAGCAATGTTCTGGGTAAATGTAATGGTACTAATGATATTAATGAGAAATATCAGGTAAATTTTTTTTTAAAGATTTTTATCTATTTATTTGACAGACAGAGATCACAAGTAGGCAGAGAGGCAGGCAGAGAGAGAGGAGGAAGCAGGCTCCCCGCTGAGCAGAGAGCCCGATGCGGGGCCCCGATCCCAGGACCCTGAGATCATGACCTGAGCCGAAGGCAGAGGCCTTAACCCACTGAGCCACCCAGGCACCCTCAGGTAATTTTTATTAAGGGAATCATACACAAAATAGTACACCAAACATTCTACAGAGCTGATTAAAATATACCATGTTTTGAATATAACTAGCTAAATACCTTCATTGTACATGGATATATGCTCCCCAAAATCTATTCCTAAAAAGGAATTTACATGACAACATCTATTAGGGACAATTTGAGGGGGCTTTTGATAATTTTATAATTGTATATAAAACTTATGAATGTATACTCAAATGCAAACACACATATTTTAAAAAGTGCTTTAGAAAAAACTGAAATTAATACAGAAAGCCGGGCATCATCATGCTCCATTTTTTGTTCATGAGGAACTAAAGGCATGGAGCAATAATATTTTTTTATCCACCATCCTCTTTCCCTCTGGCAAACACTTGTTTGCTCTCTGTATTCATGGATCTGTTTCTGTTAGGTTTTTTGTTGTTGCTGCTCGTTGGATTCCACATACAAAGTAAATCATATAGTATTGATCCTTCTGACTTATTTTGCTTAGCATATTATTTGCCAGGTCCATCCACGTTGTCAGAAATGGCAAGATCTCAGGTTTTTTTTTTTTGTTTTTTTTTTAAGATTTTATTTATTTATTTGTCAGAGAGAGAGAGGAGCAAGAGTGAGCACAAGTAGACAGAGAGGCAGGCAGAGGCAGAGAGAGAAGCAGGCTCCCCGCCGAGCAAGAAGCCTGATGCGGGACTCTATCCCAGGACGCTGGGATCATGACCTGAGCCGAAGGCAGCTGCTCAACCAACTGAGCCACCCAGGCGTCCCAAGATCTCAGTTTTTATTTATGGCTGGGTAATATTCCTGTGTGTGTGTATATGTATGTGTCACTTTTTTTTGAAGGTTTATACACAGCATAGTCTGTCTGTCTGTCTTTCTTTCTGCCTCCCTCCCTCCCTCCCTTTCTTCCTTCTTCTCTTCAAGTGTTTATTTTAAATCTAGTTAGTTAACATACAGTGTGATACTAGCTTCAGGAGTAGAATTTAGTGATTCACCACTTACATACAACACCCAGTGCTCATCACAAGTGCCCTCCTGAATCTCCATCATTCATTTAGTCCATCTCCCATGAGCCTCCCCTACAGTAACCATCAGTTCTCTAGAGTTAAGAGTCTGTTCCCTGGCTTGCCTCCCTCTTTTCTTCCCTCCATGTTCATTTCTTCTGTTTCTTAAATTCCACATATGAGTGAAATCATACGATATTTTTCTCTTGGACTCATTTTGCTTAACATGATAGACTCATCCTGTTCATGTCATTGCACATGGCAAGATTTCATCCCTTTTTAAGGCTAATATACATATATCACTTCTTCTTTATCCATTCTTTAGTCAATGGACATTTAGGCTTTTTCCATAATTTGGTTATTGTTGATAATTCTTCTATAAACATCAGGGTGTATGTACCCCTTTGAATCTGTATTTTTGTATCTTTTGTGTAAATACCAAGTAGTGCAACTGCTGGCTTGTAGGGTAGCTCTATTTTTAACTTTCTGAGGAAACTCCAAACTGTTTCCCATAGTGGTTGTACCAGTTTGGATTCCCACCAACAGTGCAAGAGGGTTCCCCTTTCTCTCTACCCTGATATCTGTTGTTTCTTGTGTTGTTAATTTCATCCATTCTTACAGGTGTGAGGTAATATCTCATTATGGTTTTGATTTCAATTTCCCTGATGATAAGTGATGTTGAGCATCTTTTCATGTGTCTATTGGTAATCTAGATTTCTTCTTTGGAAAATTGCCTATTCATGTCTTCTTCCCAGTTCCTAACTAATTATTTATTTGTTAAGTTTTACAAGTTCTTTATATATTTTGGATACTAACCCTTTATCAGGTAATGCCATTTGTAATTGTTTTTACCCATTTCGAAAGTTCCTTTTAGTTTTGTTGATTGTTTCCTTTGCTTTGCAGAAAGGTTTTTGTTGAAGTCACAATAGTTTACTTTTGCCTTTGTTTCCCTTGCCTCAGGAGATATATCTAGTGAGATGTATTGCCAATGTTAAAGACTTTACTGCCCGTGTTCTCCTTTAAGATTTTAATGGTTTCCTGTCTCACATTTAGGTGTTTCATCCATTTTGAATTTATTTTTGTATATGGTGGAAGAAAAAGGTCCAGTTTCATTCATCTGAAGGCTATTCTCTAGTTTTCCCAAGACCATTTGTTGAAGAGACCATCTTCCACTGGATATTCTTTCCTGCTTTGTCAAAGATTAGTTGACCATATAGTGGTGAGTTTACTTCTGTTTCATTGATCTATGTGTCTGTCTTTGTGCCAGTACCATACTGTCTTGATTACTACAGATTTGTAATATAACTTGGAAGTCCGGAATTGTGATGCCTCCAGCTCTGCTTTTCTTTACCAAGACTGCTTTGGCTATGTGCGGTCTTTTGTGGTTCAATTAAATTAAAAGAAACAATTAAAGGATTGTTTCTTTTATCTCTGTGAAAAATGTTGTTGGTGTTTTGATAGGGATTTCATTCAAAATGCAGATTACTTTGGGCAGTATAGACATTTTAATAATATTTGTTCTTCCAATCCATGAGCTTGGGATGTTTTTTCCATTTATTCATGTCACCTTCAATTTCTCTCATGTGTTTCATAGTTTTCAGAGTAAGGATCTTCTACCTTTTCGGATAGGTTTATTCCTAAGTCTTAGTGCAATTGTAAACAGGATTGATTCCTTGATTTATCTTTCTGCTGCTTCATTTTGGTGAAGAGATGAAAAAAATTTCTGTACTTTTTCAAATTTCTTGATTTTGCATCCTGTGACTTTACTGAATTCATCTATCAGTTCTAGCAATTTTGGGGCGGAGTCCTTTGGGTTTCCTATATAGAGTATCACGTCATCTGCAAACAGTGAAAGTCTGACTTCTTCCTTGCTAATATGGATGTCTTTCTTTTTGTTGTCTGATTGCTGAGGTTAGGACTTCCAGTACTAGGTTAAATAACAGTAGTGAGAGTGGACACTTATGTCTTGCTCCTGAGTGTAGAGGAAAAGCTCTCAGTTTTTCCCCATTGGGGATGATTTTGGCTGTGGGTTTTTCCTATATGATCTTTATGATGTTGCAGTATATTCCCACTATCCCTATTTTGTTGAAAGTTTTTGTCATAAATGTATGTTGTACTTTGTTAAATGCTTTTTCTACAATGATTGAGAGGATAATATGGTTCTTATCCTTTCTTTTATTAATGCAGTGTGTCACACGGATTGATTTGTGAATATTGAACCACCCTTGCAAGCCAGGATTAAATCCCACTAGATTGTAAATCTTTTATATAAATCTTTTATGTGCTATTCAATTTAATCTGCTAGTATTTTGTTGAAAACTTTCACAGGGAGTGATAATATTTTTAAAGAGGTAATTATCAAACATTAAATGTGTTGTGCTAACTTCTTGGGCTGTCATGAGAAATTGGCACATAGTCAGCTTAAAACAAGATCAATTGATTTCTCAGCATTTTGGAGGCCAAGAGACCAAAATTAGGGTGTAAACAGGGCCACACTCCCTTGGAAAGCTCCATCCTCCTGGCTGCTTCCTGGGCAAAGATGGCTCCTAGTAATCCTTGACATTCCTTGGTTTGTAGATGCATACCCAATCTCTGCCTCCATCTTTACACAGCCTTCCTTCCTGTGTCTCGGTATTCTCTCATCTTATTTCAAGGACACAACTTTGGAATTAGGGCCCACCCTCATCTGGTATGATTTCAACTTAATTACCCTGCAAGACCCTATTTTAAACAAGGTCACATTCATAGGTACTAGATGTTAGAACCTGAACATATTTTTTTTTTTTGAGAGATACAATTAAATCCACTAAGATGCTAAATACTTTCAATTAGTTACCTAATTTAGTTCTCAGAATAACCCAATGAGGTGAGTGCTAATATTCCTTCTACCTTTTATATAAAAATCCTACACCTAGAAATATAATATCTTATACATGACTGTTCAGCAAGTTGAAGCTGTGTGGATCAGGATTCTGATCCACACAGCTTTCCTTCAGAGTCAAAATCTTAACTATGCAGGAGAACATTTAAGTGATATTCCAATGAGATGTCACAAACAAGTATGTGAAATTCTGTCTTTTGACCCCACAGTCTGTGTTTCTTTTATGACATCAGAATCACTTCCAAATTATCCAGGTGTACATTGTTTCTATGTTTATTCTGGATATTTGATAGCTAGATTATTAAAAAGTTAACTGAAGCCATTTGTCTCTTTGTTTTTCACTGTTTCAATTGGTACGTACTGAGTACCTGCTCAAAGCCAGGCATATCACCCAGTAATAGGGAACTACTATTCTGGTGTAGGCTCCATCATTATACAAAGGAAATTATGCATGCATGTGCTTATGTACATATATGTATATAAGTATGTATTTAAGGATGATATATTTACTCTTGTCATAGGATTTAGCTCATTTGTAAAAAGAGATTTTTTAAAAAATACTATCATAAGAAATCACTAAAAGAGAGAATTTCAAGTCAGGGTCTCAAAATAGAAATGATGATTAAATTTCAACCATTTCCTATAGCCTATAATTTGAGAATTCCTTAGAAGACACAAATAGAATATTTTATAGACAAGTGAGGATAAGCTAATATGAAAGTATCAGGGGAGTTTTCTGAAATACATGTGGAATATTTTTGTTGTGAGTTCTTGGTGTCTCTGTAGCACCTTAGCTAATTCTGCAGTGCTTAACTGTCAATAGTGCCCGTTGTTCAGTAACTGACTAGTACTGAGAGCTGGATGACCTTTGAAAATGCCAACTGTGATCAAGACCTGATGTAAAAGTCTTTAGGAGGCCACAGATCTATGTATAGGATGTGGCTGCTTCAGTAGCTATCATTCTTTTACTCTTAATGCCAAATTAGTTGACACAATTTGGGTGACACATAAGGGTGATGATTATTCTTTCTCATGATAATTACATTCTGATTTAAAAACCATAGAACCATCAGAAAATCAAAAAATAAAGTGAAATAAAATAAATTTGAAGGGTATTTTTTAAGCATATTTTCTTTGCTTTTTAGGCCACTTAATACTGAAATAATTAAACTTTTATGTTGGAAAATGCATCAGCAAGTTTTGTTAGGCTTTCTATATTGTAGCTTAGAATAAAGGAAGTTCAGGGGTAGGTCATTGTATGGGTTATGAACAGTATCATTGTGTGAACTCGAAACAGTTATAATGGTAAAATCCTCCTGATATTATTTTAAGGTACTTTTGAGAACTCATTTAAAGATTTTATTTACTTGAGAGAGACAGTGAGTGAGAAAGAGAGGGAGAGAGAGAGGAGCAGAGGGAAGGGCAGAGGGAGAGGGAGAAGCCGACTCCCCACTGAGCAGGGAGCCTGGGACTCTGGGATCATGACCTAAGCTGAAGGCAGACACTTAACTGACTGAGCCACCCAGGTACCCTACTTTGGAGAACTCATTTAAGCATAAATGATATCCAGAGTAAGATTAACTATCTCTGATAGTAGTGAAAATGTGTAAGATACAGTAAAAATGATAAAACATTAAAAACACAACTTGGGGGGCACCTGGGTGGCTCAGTGGGTTAAGCCTCTGCCTTCGGCTCAGGTCATGATCTCAGGGTCCTGGGATCGAGCCCCGCATCGGGCTCTCTGCTCAGCAGGGAGCCTGCTTCCCCCCTCTCTCTCTGCCTGCCTCTCTACCTACCAGAGAGAGTGATCTCTCTCTCTCTCTGTCAAATAAATAAATTAAAAAAAAAGAAAAAAAGAAAAACACAACTTGGTATTCCTTTAGTTATATTCGATACTAATGACTTTAGTTAAATTTGATTAACTAATAAAATAGTAGTTTGAGGTAGAACCAGTAAGTCATAAAATATACAAGAAGAACACTACATAGTATTAACCTCCTAAATAATCTATGTAACAGTTTTTTTACTATATGAAATCAAATTTTGAGTATTATTAAAAAAGTTATATGACTTAATATGGCACTTATTTTGGAGATCTTGGTATCATTGTCTTCTCTATATTTTTTATTAGATTTTATAAGGGAAATTGTATTCCCAACTCACAGTGTCATGGGACCATGAGTGTCTCCAGGTTTATTTTTAAACTCCACATGTGATTATTATAACTCATTCTGATTTCTTTTTCTTTGTCTGACAGAATCTTATAGCTGATTTTATAAAACAAGCCTACTAATTATACATGGCCTAATAACATACATTCCATGTACTAACTTTACCTTAATTAATATCCTAATTTCTACTTTTTTCATTTAATATTTCCTTTAATTATTCTTGAATCACCTTAAATAATTTATAAGTTAAGTACATTATGAACAAACACATGAAAGAATGAGTAAACAATATAATAATAAGAGAAAATCTATTAGCAGTGGTTATAATTGAGGAACTATTGATATTTTATTACTTTTATTGATTTCTTCCTAATTATAAAACTGCATGCATTTTATAATAATGTTTTATTAGAATTTTCATGGAATGAATTATTTTTAGAATAATTTCTTTATTAGAATGAATTATTTTAGAATAAAAATATTGATGCACCACTTTGCTATTCAAACTACAGTGGGAGGATCACTTAGCGACTTGTGAACAGTGATGATACTGTGATATCTATAGCCTGACCAGAAAACTACTGAATCAGGATTTGAACTTTAACAAGGCTTTAGGTTCTTATTTCCATGATTAAAGTTTTAGAATCACTGGTGGAAACTGCATCAAACAAATTATCTTATGTAAAGGAATAATTCTATAACCCAATAGGCTAAAATGCTATCTGTATTGCCTTCTCCATGTGTACAATACATCTCAACTTTTTCAAATTTCTAAGTTCACAAACTTATATCTATATCTATATGATATCGGTATCAATATCTATATCTATATATGTACATTTTAAAGTTTATGTATTTAAGTATTCTCTACACCAGGTGCAGGGCTTGAACTCACAACTCTGAGATGAAGAGCAGCGTGCACTCCCAGCTGAGACAGCCAAGCATCCCACAAACAATAGTATTTTAAAAATCAAACCCTAAAGTTTGCAAACATATTGGATAAAAATGACTTTTTTCAAGTAAAGATTATATAGCATACTGAAGAATAAATGTTCCACATAATGTACTTTGAAATTATTGGTTTAAGCCAAGAGAAAAATAAATAGAAGGAAATCATTTTAGGTACAGAGAGATAGAGAAGGACTAAGAAGCAAGATTGGATCTATAATGAAATTTTTATTTCTATTTTCCATGCTGAGGAGTTTCTTATACAGAGAAAAAATATGTATTCTTACAATTCATTCAGTCATTCATTTATCAAGTATATAATTATTTATTCACCCAGATGTTAGATATGAGTATATTTAAGAATATATCACCAGTGAAGTAGAAATTCATAAAAATATTTTATATATGCTATTATCATATGAAAAACATTATTATTATTTTTTAAAGATTTATTTATTTCATTTTTTTAGAGAGAGAGAAAGCATAGTGGGGAGGGACAGAGGGAGAGGGAGAGGGAGAGTCTTAAGCAAACTGCATGCCAAGAGTGGAGACCAACACAGGGCTCCATCTCTCAACCTTGAGAACATGACCTGAGCCAAAACCAAGAATTGGATGCTTAACCAACTGCACCACTCCAGCACCTCGAAAAACATTATTTTTAATAAATTTTCCTTAAAATGCTAATCAGAGGTAAATACAGTTCATGTTTTTCTTTTCAAATTCATATTATTATCCTTGATATTCAAAGTGCACTTTCTAATAAATTTTATGAATATATTTTGTACATAGTGTACATTTTTTTAAAAACTTTCGGTATATTTTACATCAGAGTTTATATATCACTAGTTCATGGAATATGACAAGACTGCCAAGTCTCACACATTCCGAGAAGCCTGTCTTTAAAAACTGTGTGATACATATTCTATGGGTTGGTGAATGAAACTAGAACATATATTTCTTTGCATAGCATCCCAGTCTTTTTTTTTTTTTTGAAGATTTTATTTATTTATTTGACTGACAGAGAGCACAAGTAGGCAGAGAAGCAGACAGAGAGAGAGAGAAAGGAGCAGAGAGCCCAATGTGGGGCTCAATTCCAGGACCCTGGGATCATGACCTGAGCCGAAGGCAGAGGTCTTAACCCACTGAGCCACCCAGGTCCCCCTCTGGCGATATTTTTTAAACATGAGTCTATGCTGAAATTTTCACAGAGCTTTCATTGGCTTAAGGCACTCCTCTTAGGATTTAAATACATAATCTGCTGTTCAACTTTTTTTGAGGGGATCCTGAAATATATAAATCAGTTGAGAGCCTGGCGGCGAACATCCTCTCTGACATAATTTTGTTAGACTCCTGACCTGTCGAACCCAATTTATATTGGTCCTGATGAAGAAAAGGCAAGGGATGATGTTGGAGTCTTAGAAGTTATTATCTCTCAGAATTTTTTGATTCATGAAAACAATTACATTTTAATTATATTAAAAATAATTAAATTCTGAAGATACCGAATTTGCTTCCCCATTTTTGCTAATAAGTCTAAGTGAAACCTGGCTTTCTATAGGTATGGTGGCTTTTAAAAAATTAATCTGAATTTCAATTCTGTTTCAATGTATTATATAGCTACTAAATTAACAAAAATGTATCAATGAAATAATGCAATGGTTTAAAATAAATTTTGCTGCTTATGTTTTGTTGCCTTTAACATACATTTATATTACAAATCTTGTAAAGTTTCCAATATATGTTTTGGTGGAAAGACAGCCTTTTATTATTAGATAACATTATTGTAAAGGCTCATGTTCTACGATATCCTCCTTTTATGAAACATGGTGTGAATAAATGGTACTTTTATTTGGATAGCTGTGTGTTTATTTTTGCCTTATATTTGTCATGCCCTTGCCATTAAATTGAGAAGTGGATTTTATAAGTTTACTGCTTTACAGAATATTAAACAGGAAACAATTCCCTAAGGCACCTGCCACATTTCACATATGTGGGTTTTAAAATTAATGTTAACTTCACATTAAAACTCTTGCGCATATGAAAGACACATACACACACACACACACACAAAAAAAAAAACTAAACTAAATTTCAAGTAGTGTTTAAAGACACTTCAAAAAAATTTTACATGCTCAGGGTTGCTGGGGGGTGGGGGAGGAGGGATAGGGTGGCTGAGTTACGGACATTGGGGAGGGTATGTGCTATGATGAGTGCTGTGAATTGTGTAAGAATGATGATTCACAGACCTGTACCCTTGAAGCAAATTATATGTTAATTTTAAAAATTCTACATGAAAATTAGCACCATCTAACATATTTTACACATATCTGGTTTAACTTTGATTTTTTGTTTCTGCTTCATTTTATTTTCATCAAAACATAAGCAAATTATTTAGCATTTATTATGACTGAATCCTAAATCTTCCTTTAAATATGATACATAGCAACTCATTTAATTTAATTTAAACTTCATACTATCAAATTGGGTATAATTTTGTTTGTTTTCTGCTTAATATGGGCTAATATTTGACTTATAAAATATAAAAATGAATTGCTATCTGATCCTGACCCCTAATATTCACCTTAATATTAGTAATTTTACTTCCTATCATTTCCCTACGGAAACTGTGGTTAGACCAATTTAACTCAATTGCTACAGATATTCTAAACATTGAGAAATCCCTTTTTCACTTAAATCCATGATATTTTTTAAAAAATATTTTATTTATTTATTTGGCAGACAGAGATCAGAAGTAGGCAGAGAGGCAGGCAGAGAGAGAGGAGGAAGCAGGTCCCTGCTGAGCAGAGAGCCTGATGTGGGGCTGGATCCCAGAACCCTGGGATCATGACCTGAGCCAAAGGCAGAGGCTTTAACCCGCTGAGCCACCCAGGCACCCCAATCCATGATATTTTTAAAGCATGACTTAGGGGCACCTGGGTGGCTCAGTCTGGTTAAAGGTTTGCCTTAGGCTCAGGTCATGATCCTGGGATCCTGGGATCCTGGGATCCAGTCCTGCTTCTCCCTCTCCCTCTACCTGCAGCTCCCCCTGCTTGTGTGTGCTCTCTTTCTCTCTCTCTGTCAAATAAATAAATAAAAATCTTAAAAGAAAATTAAAAGCATGATGTAAAGTTCAAGTTGAAATGATTTATATTGCACGTTGTTGAATATAAAATATGTCTTTAATAGAATTATGTGATGTTTCATATATATGCAATAACGAATTATATCAAGTAATAAGGCGAGCCTAGACATTCTAAATGAACAGTAAATTAATTAAAACTAATTAAGTACTTATAAATTCAATATAACTTGATAAAATTTAAACAACTTTGAGCATTATGTATATATTTAAAATTTCTGAACTTGAAAGGATAAAAAGCAAAGACAGAGTCTAAGCTTGATTTTCTACATTAAATAGCTGAATAGACTTTTCAGTTATGAAATATCAAGTGCCCTGCTGTAAATCATCAACATTGAAATATTGTAAATACATAATTTCTCTAATTTTAAAACACATGCCAATTAATAAATACCATGTGTGGTTTTTTTTTTAAGATTTATTTATTTGCCAGAGAGAGAGAGAGAGAGACAGTGAGAGAGTGAACACAAGCAGGGAAAGTGGTAGAGGGAGAAGCAGACCTCCTGCTGAGCAGGGAGCTTGATGCAGGGCTCGATCCCAGGACCCTGGGATCATGACCTGAACTGAAGGCAGACACTTAATGATTGAGCCACCCATGCACCCCATTTTTATCATTTTTAATGGAAGTACATTTAGCTACCTTAACAAAAAGACTATGGAGTTA
This sequence comes from Neogale vison, assembly GCF_020171115.1. Lineage (NCBI taxonomy): Eukaryota > Metazoa > Chordata > Mammalia > Carnivora > Mustelidae > Neogale > Neogale vison. The sequence goes on from NC_058091.1 coordinate 295,990,268, forward strand.
GAAGACCCAAAATACTAATTTTGTCTATGAATTTGATACCAAGAATAAACAGATCAGGAAGACAGCAATATTTTTTGCAAACTGTCCCAATAAGTTTTTTACTGGTGTATTTCACACTATATCTATATATTGTAAGTAAAGCTTTGTATCATTTAAGTAAACATTATTTCCTCTTTCTTTTCTTTCTTTAAATCCAACACTGTACCACTAAATCTTTCTGATAATGGTTCCTCATGCTCAGTGCATTGCCCCAGTAATCAGAGGTTTCTAACATCCTCCCCTATCCTTGGAATGTACTTTCTGCCCACTGTTACCACACTAGTAGCTGTTCCAAGGATGCAGATTTGAGAAAGTAACGTGTGGTTGAGGCCATCTGAACTACATACGTGACAGAACGCTGTTAAATTCTCTGTATAAACTCTTAAGATTCTGGCAGGTCAGTGTGGAGATCTACTTGTCTTGAGGTCATCCAAAACAATCCTTGTAAATTCCCTTGCTGGTTAAAACTGTCACCTACCAATCTGGAGTGGTCTGCCTCTTTCTTCAATCTCTTCTTTGTCCTCCATGCATGGGGGCTAGTTTCAAATTTCACCCAGAAGAACTCCTGAGGTTGTGAACTAATACCTTGCTTTATACTTTGTCAGGAAAATAGCCAGATGAATGTATTTAATTAATCTTCTCAACATCCAAAATGAAATTCTATCTGTATCCTCTCATTGTCGTTCAATCCCATTAATGCCAGAAGGAATTTTACTCCTATTGCCTTTGTAGTCTGGAATGCAAAACTATCTGTAATCCCAAGGAACTACCTTGCCTGTACCATTAGTTTATATTTTTATCATGCTCTCTCCACACCGCTTCTAATGTCTGACATCTTAAGACAGTCATCCTAACATTTCTACCTCAAAGTGGCTTAAATAGCTGAACTAATTAGTAATGCTCCACAAAGTTGCATTACTGAAAAATAACATGAACATTAACCAGCCCAAGCTGTATTAAATACCATCCATCCTCACTATCCCACTAATGAAGAATTTGGTTTTATGTCTCCCCTTACAAAGCAATGTATACACTGTCTTATTTTTTCATATAATCAAACCATTTCAACAACCTTCTCACCATTCCATGGAGCTTGCACTTTTCAGACTTCTCCCTCAATTCCATTTTTCATTTTCATCTTATTCACTTTGACCTCACTTTCACAACACTAATCTTCCTCTGTTTCTACTACAGTCTCCTAAGTTGCTACTTCCTAACAAATTGAGATGTTTCATTATCCTTATTTGGCTCCTAACCCTTAACAAAAGTCAGCTCCTAGAATTTCTCAAGACTCATTCTCAGAATAACTTTTCACTATCCTCTCATCTTGGCAGTCTTATCCTATCTAATGGTTTCAGATATCCTGGGTTAACTCTTGTATTCTAATATTCTCTGAGTTTCAGATTATACAAAACCCCAAATACCTTTTTAATATTTTCAAGTACATGTTATATAAATTTCTCAATTAAATGCTAAAAAAGGTAGTGTATTATATTTTGTCCCCAATGCTAATCATGCTTCCTTTGCCTTTATCTCATGATAGGGCAGCAACTAGCAACTAACAAAAGGAGGAGCAGGAGGAAGAGTAGGACAAGGAGGAAGAGGAGAAGACATGTCCCATTTCCTATCTTCTCCCTCTTCATCCTTACAATATGCAATCTCTATGCAGATCTACTTCTCTTTGTTTCCACTACCACAATTACTACTCAGATTCTGTCATTAATTGTGAGAGAGCACATACAACTTCTATCCTAATATCACGGTAAAGAAGGTCTCTTTAAGATACGTTTTCTTTATAATTTTATCTCTTTAAGACAAAATTTTAAAAGTGAACATATATATGCAAAAATATGTCCTATGTGTATGTATAAGATATATGAATAATCTCACTATGACTTTCTTTGTAAAATGTAGATAAAAGCATTTACTTCTCAAGATTATCATGCAGATTCAATAAGATGATGCACATAAAAGGTTTAGTGCAAGGTTAGTCCATTAAAATTCATCTGTAGTACTTAATTCAATCACCTTCACTTGAGATTCGAAGGATCTAGTATGATATTTTACATAAAATATCAATGTCACTGTTGATGCTATGATGGTTTATAATATTTTTATAGGTAATTATAAAAACTCATCACATTTTACATTAGTCCATAACATTATTTAGTTTACTCAAGACTCAAATTATTTTGCAATTTTAGCTTACAAATAATCATTAGCAAATGCTCAGTGGCAATAAATGATGCACAGACTATTGCACTATTTGATTGATTTTACATTTTTTAGCTTTATTTTCATTTTACCTTTGGGTGTTTATTGTTTAAAAAGATCAACCTGAACAAGGGCATGGTAGAATCCATCACTGTGAACTTAAGGCCAAATGAGTAGAATTTCTGAAGTTATACTTTGAAGTTCCCTGAGACAGAAAATAGGCAGAAACATGATTTGAGATATCAGAAAGATCCCTGAAGTAAATCTAGAGAAATTAGTACATTTTCATTAGTTAGCTTTATGTTTTCATAAGCTGTTGCACTGTAATCATATGTAGTATACTTTGCTGTATTTTTGGTATTGCAATACACCAAACTGAAAATTCTGAGAAATATATTAAATGTATTTTCTATCTCAGAGCTTACTGGTAAGCTTCACTATGCAGTTAATTTTTCCTCTATTGGAAAATTATGCATAAAATATACATAATGAATGTTTCCATATGAAATTATTTATTGATATATACACCAAATATGAATTATATTTGATTAGATATTAAATACATTTTGAAACATAAGAAGAATCAAACTATTCTTGTTTACTAATGTAGTTTGGAGTATTAAAAAAAGTACTTAAAATACCAAAAATTATGCCAACAAGTTGGGCAACTTAGAAGAATCAGATAAATTCCTAGATACATATAACCTGTCTAAACTTAAGCAGGAAAAAATAGCCAATTTGAACAGGCCAATTAGCAGCAAAGAAATTGAATCAATAATTTAAAAACTTTCAAAAAAAATAAGTCCAGGACCAGATGTCTTCATAGGTCAATTATATCAAACATTTAAAGAAGAGTTAATACTTACTCAAATTATTCAAAAAAATACAAGAGGAAGGAAAACTTCCAAACTCATTCTACGAGGCCAGTATTACCTTGATACCAAAATCAGATAAAGACACCAAAAAGAGAACTATAGGCAAATATCTCTCATGAATACAGATGCAAAAATCCTCAATGAATTATTAGCAAACTGAATCCAACAAAATATTTAAAAAATCAAATACCATGGTCAAGTGGAATTTATTCCCATAATGCAAGGGTGGTTTGATATTTGCAAAACAATAAGCATGGTATGTCACATCAGTAAGAGAGAATATAAAAACCATATGATCATTTCAATAAATGCAGCAAAGGCATTTGACAAAGTACAACATCCATTCATGATAAGAACCCTCCATAGAGTGGATCTAGAGAAAACATACATCAACATAATAAAGGCCTTATCTTATACGAAAAGCCAAAAGTGAACATCATACTCAGGGGTGTAAAACTGACAGCGTTTCCCTAAGGTCAGGAATAAGACAAGGGGATGTTCACTCTCACCACTTTTATTCAACATAGTACTGGAAGTCCTAGCCACAGCAATTAGACAACATAAAGGAACAAAGACATCCAAACTGGTAAGGAAGAAGCAAAACTTCCACTATGGGTAGATTACATGACACTATATATAAAAACACTAAAGACCCCACTACAAAAATACTAGGACAGATAAATGAATTCAGTAATATCTCAAGATACAAAATTCAATGTACAGAAATCTGTTGCATTCCTATGCAGTAACAATGAATAGGCAGAAAATGAAATTAAGAAAATGATCCCATTTATTAACTGTTTCCTTTGCTGTGCAAAATCTTTTGATCTTGATAAAACCCCAATAGTTCATTTTTGCCCTTGCTTCCCTTGCCTTTGGCGATGTTCCTAGGAAGATGTTGCCCATTTATAGTTGCACCACAAACAATAAATTATCTAAAATAAATTTAACAAAGAAGGTGAACAATAGTTACTCTGAAAACTATAAAGCAATAATGAAAGAAATTCAAGATGACACAAAGAAAAAAAGATAAGCAAACAACTCTAAAATTAACACGGAACCATAAAAAATGTCAAAAAAGCAATCTTGAAAAAGAAAAACAAAACTGGAGGTATCACAATTCCAGATTTTAAAGTATGTTACAAAGTAATACAGAAGTAATAATTAGTAGTAATTAAAACAGTATAGTACTGGCATAAAAATAGACCTATAGATCAATGGAATAGAACAGAAACCCCAAAAATGAACCCACAATTTTATGACCAATTAATTTTCCACAAAGAGGAATAAATATACAAGGGGGAAATATATCCACTTCAAAAATTGGGAAAACTGGACAGCCACAGGTGGAAGAATAAAACTGGACCACTTTCATAACCCATATGCAAATATAAACTCAAAATTGATTAAACACCTGAATAAGAGAGTTGAAACCATAAAAATCCTTGAAGAGAGCACAGGCAGTAATCTGCTACATTGGCTGTAGCAACATTTTTCTAGTTATGTCTCCTGAGGCAGGGGAAATAAAAGCAAAAAGTAATCTACTGGGACTACATCAAAATAAAAAGCTTCAGCACAATGAAGGAGACAACCAACAAAACTGAAATGCAACCTAATGAATTGGAGAAGGTATTTGCAAATAACATATCCAATAAAGGGTTAGTATTCAAAATATATAAAGAAGTGAGGGTTTCCTGGGTGGCTCAGTCAGTTAAGCATCTGCTTTCAACTCGGGTCATGATCCCACGGTCCTGGGATCAAATCCTACCTTGGGCTACTTTCTCATCGGGGAGCCTGCTACTCCTTCCTCTACCTGCCACTGCTCCGCTCATACTCTCTCTTCCTCTTTTTCTCTCTCTCTGACAAATAAATAAAGAACTCTTTAAAAAATAATGACACAATAACCGAAAACCAAAAATCCAGTTGAAAAATGGGCAGAAGACATGAACAGACATTTCTCCAAAAACACATAGATGGCCAACAGACACATAAAAATATGTTCAACATCACTTATCATCAGGGAGATGCAAATCAAAATTACAATGAAATGTCATCTCATACCTGTCAGAATGGCTAAAACCAAAAACAGAAGAAACAAATGTGGCAAGGATGTGGATAAAAAGGGATCCTCTTATACTGTTGGTGGGAATGCAAACCGATTCAGCCACTGTGGAAAACAGTATGGAGATTCCTCAAACAATTAAAAATAAATGACCCTGTAATCCAGGAATTACATGATTGGGCAAAAATACAAAATACAAAGAAAAATACAAAAAAAAATAAAGTACAAAAACACTAATACAAAGGAATACATGCACCCCTACAATTATTACATCATTTACAACAGCCAAACTATGGAAGTAGCTCAAGTGTTCATCAGTAGATGAATGGATAAAGATGTGGTGTATACATACACATACACAGACGCAGCCACGTGCATGGTAAGTGTGTAATGGAATATTATTCAGCCATAAAAACGAATGGAGTCTTGCCATTTGCAACCACATAGATGGAGCTGGAGAGTATAACGCTAGGTGAAAAAAATTAGCCAGAGAAAGACAAATACCATATGGTCTCACTCCTATGTGGAATTTAAAAAACAAAAACAAGCAAAGGGGAAAAAGAAGAGAGAGAAACAGACTGTTAACTATAGAAAATAAACTGATGGTTACTAGAGGGCAAGTTGGTGGCAGGATTGGGGGAAAAGAGGATAGAGATTAATGTGTACTGGTGATTTTAAAAAAATGTAAAAAAAAATGAAAATACCATATGTTACCAATTTTTTTTTTTGTTATTGATGTGATTTATTTTGTTAAAAAAATGAAACAAAAGTGGTAGATACTTATATTTCAATATAAGAACTAATGTTTATAACTGAGAGTTGCTGGAGGGGAGATGGACAGGCTAATGGGATAAGTGGGTGCTGAGTATTAAGGAGGGCATTTATCAGATGAGCACTGGGTGTTGTATGTAAGTGATAAATCACTAAACCCTACACCTGAAATTAATATTACACTGTATGTCTACGAACTGAAATTTAAATAAAAACTTGAAACTACAAAAAGAAAGAACCACTGTTTAACAAAAGATACAATTTAAAAAGTTAAAGATGAGTTGTGTGTGGGGGAGTTTTGTCTCTTTATTTGTTTAAAAACAGACAATAGTTCTAAATTTTCTTACCATCTCTGGGAGGGCATACTGTTGAAAATATACTGCTTCTGCCTACTGGATACTTCTTGACCATCTAATAACTGAAAAGTAAGTTTTTCATATTTTGATAAGCTTTCTTCTTCACATTTTTATAAACTTCCTTTCTTCTACTATAAACTCTAATTGCAGAGTTAAAAAATTAGATAGTATAGAAAGCAAACATATAACTTTCATTCAGCTTCCTCTAATAATAGCATCTTATAATTTGTCCAAACTAAGAAAGTACATTGACTATAGTACCATTAACTGAATAACAAACATTACTTACATTTCAAGTTTTTTAACTGTCTTCCAGAATACCACATTGAATTTAGTCATGTACACATGGCATTTATCCTAAATCTCAATCTATGTATGTTCATCTATATCTACTTTGCCTGAAGTTTAATTTTTATGTGATATGGCAATTAATAAAAAACAGATTCTTTCTTGTAAGTTGCTATATTTGTAGGTATATGGTAGTTCCAATATAACTGTTTTCCTTTAATATCACTGGGGTAGTAGGAATGTTTCCTCTTCTATAACTGATACTTGGAATGTATTAATTTCTTATGTTATTATAACAAGCTACCACAAGCTTGGTCACTTAAAATAACAGAAATGTATTCTGTTACATTTCTAAAACAGGCTAGAAATAAGAAATTAGAATAAGCAAGAAAATATATGAAATTCTCTTATTAGAGGTCAAAACTTTCTAACTGTATCAGTTATGAGTAGCTATTTTTGCTACTCAAAACTCTTTATTGGATGAAATAAAATGAATGAGTGTGGAGCCATTTTTAAATGCAGGGCAGATTATTTTTGTTTTTCCTCATTGGCTTTATTAAAGTTTATCAGTTCTGGGGCACCTGGGTGGCTCAGTGGGTTAAAGCCTCTGCCTTCAGCTCAGGTCATGATCCCAAGGTCCTGGTATCGAGCCCCGCATTGGGCTCTCCACTCAGCAGGGAGTCTGCTTCCTCAGCTCTCTCTGCCTGCCTCTCTGCCTACTTGTGCTGTCTTTCAAATAAATGAATAAAATCTTAAAAAAATTTTTAAAAAAGCTTTATCAGTTCTATCAAATTTATCAAAAAATCATTTTTTCAATTATTGATTTTATTATTCTAATCTTGGCTTTATTGATTTTTGCTCTAATCACAGTGATTTCCTCCTTTCCTCTTACATTGGGTTTAACTTTCATTTCTTTCCCTTGTTTTTTCAGGTGAAAGTAGAGGGTATGCTGGTGTAAACCTGTTTTCTAATATAAACATTCAGTACTGTAAGTTTTACCTCAAACTACAAATTTGTGATTTTATTTTTATTTGTGTTTAGTTTAAATATTTTAGCCTCTTTCTCTTTTCATTATTATTATTATTTTTCAAAGATTTTATTTATTTATTTGACAGACAGAGATCACAAGTAGGCTGAGAGGCAGGCAGAGAGAGAGGGGGAAGCGGGTTCCCTGCTCAAGTGGGGAGGCTCGATCCAGGACCTTGGGATCATGACCTAAGCAGAAGGCAGAGTTTGAGCCTCTCTCTTAAGATGCTCTCTGAAGACATTCTCTTTATTTCTCTAATAATCTTTGTGTTATTTAGATGTGTATCTAATTTCCAAGCATTTAGAGATTTCCAGATCTCTTTCTGTTATTCATTTCTAATTTATTTTCCTTTTGGTCTTAAAGCACACTCTGGCGATTTCAATTTTTGTATATGTATTGGGTTTATTTAATGACTCCGAATGTAATCTATCTTCGTAAATGGTCAATGTTCACTTGAGAAGAATGCGTATTGTTCTTACTGGATAGAATGTCCTAAAATGTTAATTAGATCAAGTCGGTTTGTCAGGCTATATTAAATTATTATTTATTTTCTGCTTCTCTGATCTACTGATTGTGAGACCTGAGTGAAATCTTCAATTATAATTGTGGATATATCTATTTCTTCTTTCAGATCTATCATTTAAAAATTTTTTAATGAATTTATTTATTTATTTGACAGAGATTTTAAACCTCACATATTTTGGAGTTCTGTTATTATAATACTCCTTTAGGATTGGTATATATTCTTAAAAAATGGATCCCCTTACAATTATCTAATACAACTCTATGCCCCTGATTAAGTACCCTTGTTTTGAAGTCTAATTACTCTGAAGTTAATATAGCTAGTTTAGTTTTATATTGAGTTAGTTTTTACACAGTACACCTTTTTATCATCTTTTTAAAAATTGGCTTATATATCTAAATTGGGAAATTTTTCCATTGGTTTATAAGCCGTTAATATATAATTTAAGTATAGTTGACACATAATGTTACACTCATTTCTGATGTACAACATAATGATTTGACAAATGTATACATTATGCTATGCTCACACAAATGTGGCTACCATCTGTCACCATACAATGCTATTCCAATATCATTGGTTATATTTCTTATGCTGTGCCTTTTGTTCCTGTGACTTATTCATTCCATAACTGAAAGTCTGTGACTCTCACTCCCCTGGACTCATTTTCCATCCCCAGACTGTATCCCCTTCAGCAATCATCAGTTTGTTCTAAGTATTTATAGGTCTGTATCTGTTTTTTGTTTATTTGTTTATGGCTATTTTATAACTGGGGATACAGCTCGGTTAGGCATATTAGAAAAATTCAATTTAGCAATCTATTCTAGCAATGGTGTTTAAACCGTTCTTTTAAAAATTTTTTAATGTTTTATTTTTTATTTTTAAAAAATATTTTAAATTGTTTTGTTTTATGTTCAATTAGCCAGCATACAGTACATCATTAGTTTTCATGTAGTGTTCAATGATTCATTAGTTGAGTATAACACCCCGTGCTCATCACCAGACGTGCCCTCCTTGATACCCGTCACCCAGTTACTCCTTCCCCCAACCGTCCTCCTTTCTGTAACCCTCAGTTTGGCTCTGGGAGTCTGGAATCTCTCATGGTTTGTCTCCCTCTCTGATTATTCCGTAGGTTTTCCCTCCCTTACCAGTGGTCCTCCGTGCTGTTCCTTATGTTCCATGTATGAGTGTAAACCATATGATAATTGTCTATCTCTGCTTGACTTACTTCACTTAGCATAATCCCCTCCAGTTCCATTCATGTCGATACGAATTCTTATTTAAACTGACTATAAATATATTCAGATTAAAATATGTCTTATTTCTAGCAATTGTTCTGTTTTGTTTTGCTCTTTATTTTTCTCATTGCTTCATTCTTCTCTGGCTTTAATTCAGCATTTTATGGCTTTATAATTTTTTACATCTCTTCTATTTTCAGATTATTTATTTCTTGGTATTTGTTTGACTTTTCCAACAGTTTCCCAAGGGTTTACAATACACATTTGTAAATAACATGAGCTTATATTAATGTATTATTACAGCACTGACACGAAGTATAATTATAGTATTGATATGTTCCTCCCATTCCATGGTCTATTATTATCACACATTTTATTTTTATCTACATATATTGCCCTATATTCTTAGGAACCTATGTGTATTATCATTTTTGCTTTAATGAGTAAATTGTTATTTATTCCAAAGATGATTCTCTTCATTTCTCTAAGCAGATCCAAGTTTCTAACTATATAATTTTTTGTCTTCTTGAAGAAATTCCTTTAATACTTTCTGTATTTTCTGTTAACAATAAATTCCTTAGAGATTAGTTTGTCTTAGCAAGTCTTTTTATTTCTTGTAGGTTGGAAGAATATTTTCACTGGTATAGAATTTTGGGCTAAAAGAGTTTTCTTTTAGTACTTGTAAATATTTCATTCTTGCCTTCTTGTTTGCATCGTTTTTGATGATTAGTTTGCTATATTTTCTTACCATTGTTTCTTGGATTGTAAAATATCTATTCCTCCAGTAGGCTTAAATGTTTTCTTTTAGTCTTTGCTCTTCAGCAGCTGGACTATAATATGCTTAGGTATGTAGGTGTGTGTTTGTGTGCACATGCGCACACGCAAGCAAGCATGAGGTTTTGATATTTATCTAGCTTGTGCTATCTGACCTTTTAGAACAGTGATTTATTGATTTATTGTCTGTCATATTATTTTTGGAAACATCTCAGCCTATATTTCTTTAAACGTTTCTTCTTCAGGGATTCCAATTATACACATATTTTAACATTTGATATTGTGCCACGGATCCTGAATTTTAATTCTGCTTTGTTTTTTATTCTTCTTTCTCTTTGCATTTCTTTTTGAGAAATTTAATCACCCTATTACTCATTCTTGCCTCAGGTGTGTTAAGTCTACTGATGAGCTCATTAATGGCATTCTTCATTTCCAAACATGGTTTTGAATTTATCATTTCCATGTGATTCCTTTTCCGTGATTTCCATTTCACTGCTGAAATTATCCATCTGTTCTTGACTATCAACTACTTTTTTTCATTTAAAGGCCTTATCATATTATGTATAGTCATTTTAGGTACTTTGTCCATTCTCTATTATGTATGTCTGAACCTGGTTCTCCTGATTGCTTTTTGTTGTCTTTTTCTATGCCTTATAACTTTTTATTGTTGTTGCAGAATACCAGATATGTTGTACAGGATAGTATATATTGATATAAATATGTCCATGCTTATCCCAAATACTTTTTTATGTTTTCATATTGTTTCAATTCTAAATAAATCACAATTTTCTTAATGACTACATATGCACATTTCTGAAGTATGTTTAGTACCCAAATTATGGTATTTTGGTTATCTTATTAAGTTACCTGGTTTTCATACTATAGCTAAAAAGGAGATACGTATGATTTTATTATTTAGCGTTTTTTATGAGTCTTCTTTTGGTGGAAGAGAACATAGTCAGCTTTCATTTCATGTGTGCTTGAAAGGAACGACTAGTTTCCAGGGTAAGCTTATACGTGCAAGAAAAAAATTTCATACTATTTATTAAAAACTCTTTGCTACATCAGAAACTCTAAATATGTGTGTACTTATGTATGTGCGTATATATATATATACACATATGTGTATAAATATATATATGTGTATACACACAAACATGCTAGGTCAATATCTTTAAGACTGATAATCCACACTTGCACATTTTGTAAATAATCACCCTATTAACACATATAAATACATATACATTTTCCTTAAAATGCAGTGTATAGCAACTAATCAAAAATGTCCACCTATATAACTGATATGTGCATGTGTATGTGCGTGTGTGCGTGTGTGTGTGTGTGTGTGTGTGCACATGCATGAGAGTATGTGTATCTGTGGAGGAGACCTGAAGACATTGTGATCTGCTTAGCAATTTTACAAACAAGGAGGTCAGGAGGTGGAACACATGCATTACTATAAGGATCTTTTCGTCTTTGCAAAGCAAGAGTAGAGCTATGCTATTTTAGAATTCATCTTCAGTCTTTTAAAGTTAATTAATTCTGTAATTGGAAGACAAAGAATAGAACATGTACATGAGTGGCATCATGCAGTACCTCTTTAAAAGACAATGTGGAATTTGAGGTAAATAGATACATTTTTTTAGGTTCGCATACCTTAGCTTATATAAGAATATAGGAAAATTATTTGTTGAATTCCATTTATTCCTAATTAAACCACTATATTTCCTTCCTTCTTTTCTTTATTGGAACAAGAAAGATTTATTACAGTGTTTTCTACTGCAGAGCACTAGCTCTTCAGTTAAAATGATTTCTTTAGGTTTGCTACTCTTTGCAAATGCACATCAGTTATCACCTTTACCCTTCATATCCTAAATCTTTAGGGCCCGATCCCATCTTAATCCAATCTTCATTTCTGCTTCTCTCTTGGATCAGATAACATAAATAGATTTCTTAGAATCCCCTTTACATTTCATAATACCTTGTTTTCTAAGATTGCAGTAATCAGAGGCTGGAGTGAAGAACAGAATCAGTAAGAAAAAAAAAATGCATCAATCTCTTTTTTAGGCAAGGATGGATGTGACAGTGAGACTACAGAACAGCCCGTAGCTGAAGCTGTACCAGCATCTACGCGGCAGCAGCAGCATCTTCTGGACGAAAAGAAAAAATGTAAAATGACAGGAACGAGAGCATAATCAGTGGAAAGTAAGCATTTGGTAATAAAATTCAATTTCCTTTCAGGTCATTATTAGAAATGTAAATAAAGGAAGCTGGAAATGTTAAGTATGTAAGTTATAATAAGAGTTTATAAATCTCTACGTTAATCTTTCACTTAAATATGGCACTCTGAGTATGATTTAGCATTGCTAATTTTTAAAGAAGGGATTATCTGAGATAATTATAAGTTATCATTAGATCTTCTGTTAAAATAATTATGAGCACTTTTTTTAAACATACACTTTGTAACAACTAAACCATTTTTTTTCAGTTGGCATGTTATTCTGACAACTTTAGTCAAATTTTGTGATTTAGCACTGAAATCAACCATGTACAGTAAACACTATCAGAATAGTTATTTTTAAGTGGAATGAGTTGTCATTTGTTTTCTTGTTAATAGTTCCCTTCAAATTGTAATAACTAAGTTCAGGAATATGATAAATTTAATTTTAATTCTTTAGGGATTTAAAATAAAACTTTATTTTGGGGGCACCTAAGTGGCTCAGGTGGCTAAGCATTCAGCTCTTGATTTCAGCTCAGGTCATGATCTCAGGGTCATGAGATCTAGCCCCAGGTCTGGCTGGGCGCTGAGCCGAGTCTGCCTAAGATTCCTCTCTCCTTCTCCCCCTACCCCTCCCTGCCACTCCCACCCACACTCTCTCTCACAAAAAATAATAATAAATAAATAAATAAAACTTTATTTTTATCACTTAGAGATATCGATAAAATCCTGCATATAATAAGAATTGTACAGGAGAGAAACCAGTAATTACATTTGAATGAGGTTCCCTCCACGCCTTCAGATAGAAAGGTTACAAGCTTATACTTCAGAATTTTTATAAAAAGCACACTTTGTTTGAGTCTCTATCACACGCACTAAGCACACAGTTTTACCCACACAGTTTTACCCATACCAGAATCAGACATTAAATGGAGAAGAGTTTATCAACTTTATATGAGAACAAAACAAGCAGACTTCTCAAGTTCTGTTTTCTTTGGCCAAATATGCTTCCTCTTCACCTACACAAGATCTATCTGTGTGTAGAATTGAGTCTCTTGCAGTTTACACGGAAAGACCAACACATGTCAACACAGGTGTGCAGTATGGAGCTTACTATACGATTCTGTACAAGACTTGAATTCAACAAAATAGGTTTCATCGCATACCCCTGAAAAGTGATTCTGAGTTGTATTAAGCATTAGACACCTTAATTATGTCCTGCCTTCAGCACCACAACAAACTGCCCGCTCATCATCCAAAAACTTGTCTTCTTTTCCCCTTTCAATTACTCAGTTTCTTCATTCTTCTTTTGAGCTAACAATCAAGCTCTAGAGTTTGAAATCCTTAAAACATTTTTTCCATAAAAGCCAGTCTCTAGTCTGAGAAATCTCTGTAGTAGCTGGTTAGAGAAATGTCTTCCCCATGAGTATATACATTAATTTCTAGCTTCTCTAAAACACACACACACACACACACACACACACAATCTTTTCCTATTTTCTGCTTCAAAGGATCTTTTCATTTAGAGGTACTAGAAATTAATTTTTTTCTGAAAACAGATAATTTTCCAGGTGCTTACATATTAAATACTGCCAAGCTCCACATGTGAGAGGATTAGATTATTCCTGGATCAAAGCCTAAAATGTATTAAAAATTATTTTTAAAGTCCATGTGAAAAATTCAAATCTGCATATTTCCTTAGAACAGTTTATGTTGTGTTACAAGATTACATTTTATTTTTCAAATATAATCAGTATTCTCAGGCAGTACAGCCAGTGAACAGAAATAAGATTACTTTTTTTTTCCTCTATACATCTCTGAGCTTGTCCTGTGCTAACCTTTGTGGGAATATACCTCAAAAAAGTTTTATGATGTAATGGTTTTCTTGGTGCTTCTTTGTGTAACGTAACTTTCTGTTTTAGGCAAGATCATTTTCCAGATACAAATCCCTAAAGGGATAGAGATAGGATGGAAGGGGGATTATTTTACCTATTATTACAGCCACTCCCTGAGGCTTGCATATTGCATATTTACACACATGTGATTTATTACAGTTTGCTAGTCTCTAGATGTATTGTTTACATTTTACTTGAGTCTAAATCTGTAATTTCTCTTTTCTCCTTTGCAAGTTGGCAGCCACCTTTGCTTTCTTGGCACCACTCACTTCAGTTTGCTCAAGGGGACAAAGCAGAGTTAGGAGGAACTTCAATAAATAAGAACCTTCGTATACATATATAAACTGAGCCTTCATCTTCCCATAATACCTGACTATTCTCCTGGATGGGAAAGATTAAGGGTAAGAGTATGATACAGAAGAACTTCAGATTGGACCTGGTAAAACTGCTTGATGGAGTCCAAAGAATAATACTGAAGTATTTCCAAGTAGCCCACGGGCAAAAAGAATTTTCTCCTCAGACCACACAAAAGACTAAATGGAAGTTGATATTGGTAATATTGTGTGTAAGAAGGAAGAATGTTGCCTCAGAAGTTTTGTTTATATAAATAATCTATAAAAATGAAAGCACTGTCATCTATTTATAATAAATTGTAGTCAAGTAGAAACCCCATCTTACTCTATCAAATATGCTTAGAAGAAAGCAGGACTAATTGATATCACATAAATTTTCAGTGGGTCTATGTACCATAGAGAAAGCTGAATGCTCACTATATATGCCAAATAATAATGGCTGTAAGAAGTTTAAGAAGTTATCAAGACTTAGAATAATATGACCTAAAAACAACTAAAACTGAGACCATTCTATTTAGTTAGGAAGTACAGATTTTTGGTTAAAAAAAACGTGGAGGTGAGAAAACTCTAGCTATTTGGGTCTTTGCCTGAAGCTGAATGGGATCAAGCCAATCAGTTCTGTGCCTCATTTGTAGTGAGATATCCTGGAAGGGTAATGCCAGACCGTGATACGCAACTGTTCTGGAAGTGATGTAGCTGTCAGCCTATTCACAAAATGAAAGAAGCAAGAGTGTTCTCCATTCAGTCATCAGTAATTTTTAAAAGTAATTCTTTCAAAGTCAAACGTGAATACATCATTCATCACCAACAAGGCCGATGTCTGGTTCCATCTGTGTGTGTGGGTGTGTATCATTAATTTCCATCACAGAAGTACTTATAAAGGGGGTTCCTAGGTGACTCAGTCAGTAAAGCATCCAACTCTTGGTTCAGCTGGGGTCATACTCTCATGGATAGTGGGATTGAGCCCCGTGCAGGCTCCCATGTTCCTGGGGGTTATGCTTGAAGATTCTCCCCCTCTCCCTGCAACTCACTCACACCTGCCCTCTCTCTGCCTCTCTAAAATAAATAAATAAATAAATCTTTAAAAAAAGTACATCTAAGTATTTTGAGAAGTAGCGATAATGAGAATTTTGAAGAACTGATAAAATCAAGGGAGTACTGTTTACAAAGTTTGTCATTCCTTAGTTGAATGTCTTTAACAATATCATAGGAGATTTTGACAAGAAGCTCTGTAGACACACACACACACACACACACACACACACACACACACCCTACAGTCATGTCTAGACATGACAGCACATATTATTTGGGTCCAAGAGACTTCTGAAGAACGGTAAAGCAAATGTTATGAATTAAAAAAAAAATTTCCTTAATAATGACATATTAAACAAAAACCTTAATATTACTTGTAAAAAAGTAGAATCATTTTAGAGAACATCTAAACCTTCAAATATATTCTTTATAGATCATCTCATCTAATTCCCTTACTGTCATATTAAACTGCTACATAATATTCCTGAATATTGTTTATCTAGTCTATGCTTGTATTATTCTACTTTTGAAGGCTTATTTATTTCTAAGACATTTTATGCCACTTTGGGATATAGCTTGATTTTAGAAAACATCCCCATGTCATGATCCTAAAATTCTATTTCTTAGTTCAAATTTTGCTTCTGACACTACAGATTACATGCATATGGCTTTCTCATAAACTCTTCAAATATTAGAAGATGGTGATATTTACCCCTTGATTCTTTACAATGTCAAAATTTTGAGGTTTACCATATATGCACTATGAATCATATATACCATATATATAATTATATATATACATTTATATCTTTATGAATATAAAAATTCATATGTCAATTCTTTTTTTTTAAGATTTTATTTATTTTATTTGACAGAGATCACAAGTAGGCAGAAAGGCAGGTGGAGAGAGGGGAGGGGAAGCAGGCTCCCTGCTGAGCAGTTAGCCCGAAGCGGGGCTCAAACCCAGGACCCTGGGATGATGACCTGAGCCAAAAGCAGAGGCTTTAACCCACTGAGCCACCCAGGTGCCCCCATATGTCAATTCTTAATGTTAAACCTCTACATTCAGGTAAAGTATTCTGTGCATAATATACACACAAAATAATCCTACATTTGTTTCATACTATTGTTAATGAGATATTCTTAAGAAGTTATTTTTCCCACTTAATTGACTCATTCTTTCATCTATTTCCATGCTCTTTTTCTAATGCACTTTATTTCTAATATGCCTAAAACATATTAACCATTTCATTTATCTGGAAAGTATACTCAACATAACCTAATTCTCCCATGATGAGTCATACTGTAGAAGTAAACATCAGTTATTATATTAAGTTACACTACATTTTCTTAATTCCCTATATTGCTTAAGTTATAATTGGTCACTCCTGCTACAGTGGGACTTGTATCTAATGAACAGGTTTCTAACCTTGATTGGCTGTTTTTAATATTCTGAGGTCTAAAAGTCCTATCAGAAAACTTTTTAGATTGTCTTTGAAATAAAGCAGTATCTACTTTATAGGTGTCTTAGTATGTTGACAGTGGAAAACTCTCTATATGCTTTAAATTTGAGAGCTAGGTGATACTTTTTTAATGGTGCAGCACTCAGATAAATTTTACATTTTCTTTTGGTTTTAGAACTATGACAAAAACAGGCTTGTGTTTGAATCCTGGATCCAACATTCTCTTTCTAAACAAACTTGGCATTCTAAACCCTTAAAGAGTCTCAGCGTCTGCACAGGGGTAATAAGAATAATACTACCTACATTAAGAAATATTTTAAAACTTAGGGGTGCCTTCATGTCTCAGTTGGTTAAGCATCCAACTCTTGATTTTGGCTCGGATCATGATCTCAGGGTTCTGAGATTGAGTACCACCTGGGTCCACACTGAGCGTGGAGCCTGCTTAAGATTCTCTCTCTCCTTCTCCCCCTACCCCTGCCTCTGTGCTCATGCTCTCTCTTTCTCTCTCAAATAAGTAAATATATAAATAAATTAAAAATAAAATTAAAGTTAACTGAAGAAAAGAATATAAAGTTCTTAGCAAACTATATGTAAACTGTAAATATCCAAAAAATTGCATTTACATTTTCTTTCCTTTTCTATCTCATCTAAATCTACACTTATACGCAGAACTCTATTGAAGTCTGTATTATCACCTTTGTCCACATTTACATCTATATTTATGGCTATATCCATATAGCAATTTACAATTGGGAGGCATGATAGCATCATTAAGCTCAGATCTATATCTTATTAATTTGAAAAAAGGAGATCACAGGTTAGCTCAATGTCATTAGAAGAGAGAAAAAACAGGTATATTTAAGAATAAGGAGTGAATCAGTGAGACTCATTAAAAATAAGGAATGAATCAGTGAGATTCATTAAGAGAAGAGGGACTCAAAATAAATAAAATAATTTATATATGCACATTTCTTATTATTGCTCAAAATTTTTATGTGACTTTCTACAAAAATTTATGTAATAAAGATATTCTCAGTAACATTCTTATTCTTCCCATTGAAGCTTCAATGTTTGCTCTATTTAGTGTCTTATAATTAAATTTTTAAAAAATCCTCTAAGTTTTTAAAGAATATCATTGGCTGTATACAGCAATTTCATAAAATTCTTTAAAACCACAGTTATAAATTTAAAACCACAGTCATAAATGTAAAAAAAAAGTTAATTTAGGAACAATCACTTAGAGCATTGTATGCTTATGCTATGCATGCTTCCCCTAGAAAGGAAAACAGAATGTAATCAAAGAGCATAAGAGATATCCCAATAAAAGAAAATCCCAAACTATGGACAGATCAGTCCAGATTTAGGATGGTATACTAGTACACTTAATTAATACTGCTGGTCAAGTTGCAGTAATCACCAAAGGAATGACAATCACCATGAAATTTTTTGCCCAGGTCACCATATGCACTGGTCTTATTTAGAGATTTATATTCACCACAAAACAAATTTTGAATTTTTATATGGATCTTTATGCACTAGAATCTCATATATACTTTCCAATTTTACCTAATGTAAATGTGAATTTCAAGAATTAAAAAAAAAACCCTGAAAATCTTTTAAAGATGTGTTGTAATTTGTTTCCTGCACCTCCTAGAAAATGACCAGAATCATACTTCAACTTTTCTTTAATAATTGGTAATTTAAAATTATCATGTATTCTGATGTCTGTATAAAGTTAAAAGTACAAAATGGTATATTTTAATTTTTGCACAACAAAGAAGAATCATGAAAATAAACCTTTAAAGTTTCACTTTTCCAGAAAACTGTTCCTAGCACTTCATGAAAGCCTCAGAAGAAATTTTTAAAAACTATGTAACTCAGAGGTGTCATATACTAGAAAATAAAATATTTTTAAAACAATAGCTGCGTTATGCCACTTGAAAATTTTTTATCGACTGGAATTAGGGCAATACAAGACTTGGAGTTTAGGCCAAAGGTTGTTTCTAACTATGTATCCTTGGAAACAAAAAAAAAGTTCCCCCAAAGATCTCAAATTTCTCTACAAAAGTTAAGGATTTAACTAGATCATGTACAAAATGAATGTCAATACTAAAAACGCAGTGTTATATTTAACTATAACTTAGCTTTCCAAGCTCAAATTTTGCTATTTAAATAGCCAAATGCTAAATCTTTTTGTGCTTTTGTGCTTAGCACAACAAATGGCTTTTTTATAAGGTTCATAATTTAAAATATTTATCATTCTTTACCATTTAATTAATTAACCACTTGCTTGATTGCAACATACAGAGATAATGCAATTCAAGTGGAAAATGGAAACACAGATTTCATTTAATAACTAATTGTTAAACTTGTCAGAAGTGACAGTATATACTTTTAACCATAAAGCAAATTAATTCTATTTTGGGCCGTGTACTCTGTGGTCCACTTAGAGATCATAAGACACTTTATCTCTATATAAATATTGTCATTTGAAGAGATCTTTTTGCCACTACTCTCTCTTAAATAACAACAAAATACTAAGAAATAAAAATTGTTGATTAATACAGAAATGCCAGGAATTAAGGATTAAATTAACAAATTTAAGTTTGTTTTAAATTTGGATTAAATTAACAAATTACAGATTCAACAAAGAGAAAACCAATAGCAAATGGCTGGACTTAAACCTAATTATGATAATAAATGCATCAAAATACATAGTCTAGTTAAAAGACAAAGATTAAAAGACTGGAAAAAAGACTCAATTCCATGCTGCTTATAGGAAACACAAGAAAATTCAAAGAAATAATCAATCAATCACAGAGAGGATGAAAAAAGAATACAGAAAAGATAAACCAACTAAAAACTAACCAAAGGATGGCTTAGCTATGTTAATACTAAGCAAACATATTTAAAAGCAAGGGTTTATCACAAAAAATTCTAGATTGAAGTAACTTAATGAAAACATATCACGTGTCCTACACTAAAAACATTATTTTCAAAATATAAAAGCACTGACATAAGTGAAGAGCACTAAACTACATCACAAAATGTAGAAGAAAGTTCATAGTAAAGACAAGAGCAGGAATAAGTGAACTAGAAACCATACAAATAAACAAAGCTAAGACTATCTCCAAATAAATTAATAAAATAGATAAACTCTTAAAAGACATAAAAATGCAAAACCCATGTAAAATTCTTTTTAAAATAGGTATCATTAATACAATATAGATATCCAAAAGATATTAAGATTTTCTGAAAAGCTTATCCCAATTATATTTTAAAGATTAAATAATACCATAAATTCCCTGATAAAATTTACAACCACTAACACAACAGAACTAAAATATTGGAATAGAATTATGAGCATTAAAAAACTTGAATTCATAATTTAAAATACTTATGCACAAAGAAATCCCCAGCCACAGATGGTTTCACTTAAATGACAATGCATACCAACAATTCATAAAAAAGCCTTTCAAAGAATATAAAATATTAAAATACATCCAAACTCCTTTATTTAATCAAGAATAAACTTGAAGCCAAAACTTTAAGAGTGCGATAAGCAAGGGAAATTGCAAAGTGATCATTCTCACAAACATACACCAAATAATTTTAAATAACAACATTAGCAAATAAAATCCAGCAGTATATAAAAATGATACTACATAATAACTAAAGTTTATTCGTGAACTGCAAGGCTAATTTGACACTAAGAAATCCAGTGTTATATGCAAACAATGAATCATGGAACACTACATCAAAATTTTTGTACTATATGGTGACTAACATTAAAAAAATCACTGAATATAATTAACTATAATAACAGTACAAAGGAAAATAATAATAATTTATTCTGAGGCAGGAAATCATTTGATAAAATTCAACAGTTATTCTGGGTTTAAAAAATGACTCAAACTAGGAATTAAAGAGACATATTTTCTGATGAAAAATATACAAAAATAAATTACATTAAATAAAATATTCAATACTGAAATATTAAATTATTTCTTACTGAGGTTAAGAGCAAGCCAAGGATGGGCAATCTCACCACATATATTCAAGATAGTACTAGAAAGCCCAGTTAGGGCAGTAGCATAATGGAATGGTTAATATTTAAAGCAGGCTACTATAAGTTAGAGATGGATATGGTATAAATAGCTATTAAAAATTAAAATAAGGAAGTATAGCTAAAAAACCATTAGGAAGTTAAAAAGGAATTCCAAAAATGCTTTAGATCAAAATTATGTAGGAAAACAAGAAAACCATGAAATAAACAAATCAGATAAATAACCAATTGGGAGACGAACATCCAGTCAAAATGGTAAATTCTTTTCATGCAATTGGTCTAAATATAAAATAAAAGATAAAAAGTAACCAGACCAGATTAAAACAAACAATGAAAATACACACCAAATATAAAGAGAAAAACTCAGAAAATAAGAAAGACTGCCTAGTGATTTTATGAACCTAGGCTTTTTCTGGCCTTTTGTGAAGATAAAATTAGATAACTTAATACTTTTAACATGTAAGTTTCTCCAAGTTAACCTATAGATTCTAAGCAATGTGAATTTAAGCACATGAATCATACCTTTTTTGAAACGGCAAGAACTTGTAAGTGATATAAATTAGATGAGATCATCTTGAATGAAAACAGCAGAATTGGAGAACTTATAATACTATACTTAAGAAAATACTATGAAGTTATTATAAGTAAGATATTGTGATATTGACCTGAGAATGAACAGAATAGAAAAAAATTGTTCAAATAGGTCCATACATATATATCTTTGGATATGTGACAAACATGATATTATAAGTGGAAAATGATTTTATCAATAAAAGATGTCTCTACAAAATTACTGAATCTTGATTCTACATCATGTCTCAAATAAAATTAATTCAAAATGGGTCATAGACCCAAATAAAAAATATGAATGTGTAAAGATTCTAGGAGGAAACATAGGAGTATTCCTATTTGATCATGCTATAGGTAACAATTTCTTTTTTTTAAGATTTTATTTATTTGACAGACGGAGATCACAAGTAGGCAGAGAAGCAGGCAGAGAGAGAGGAGGAAGTAGGCTCCCAATGAGCAGAGAGCCTGATGCGGGGCTCGATCCCAGGACTCTGAGATCATGACCTGAGCCGAAGGCAGAGGCCCAGCACACTGAGTCACCCAGGCACCCCTATAGGTAACAATTTCTTAAACAGTATGCAAAATAGTAAAATAATCACAATGATGAAAACCACTAAATTGAATTCTATTAATAGGAAGAATTCTGATTCATCAAAACATTCATTAATAAACTGCACTGGCAAAACCAAAGGTTGAGAAAGGTATGTGAGAAGTAATTCATTTTTTAAAAATTCACATTTTAGGGTGCCTGGGTGGCTCAGTGGGTTAAGCCGCTGCCTTTGGCTCAGGTCATGATCTCAGGGTCCTGGGATCGAGTCCCACATCGGGCTCTCTGCTCAGCAGGGTGCCTGCTTCCTCCTCTCTCTCTCTGTCTGCCTCTCTGCCTACTTGTGATCTCTCTCTGTCAAATAAATAAATAAAATCTTTAAAAAAAAATTCACATTTTAAACTGTGCAATTAAGTAGTCTTTACCATATTCACGATGCTCAACCACAAATTTCTAATTTTAAAAAGTTTTCATCACAACAAAAAGAAACCCTTTGCCCATGAGCACTGACTCTCCAGTCTCCACTATCCGCAGCCACTGGAAATGACTGATCTGCACGTTATCAGCATATTTGCCCCTTCGGAATATTTCATGTAATTGGATTCTTACAACATGTGGATTTGTTTTTCTCAAGTTTTTATTTACATTCCAGTCAGTTAACAAACAGTGAAATTTAGTTTCAGATACAGAATCTGGTGATTCATCATCACATAACAAGACCCAGGGCTCAACACAGCTAGTGCTCTCCTTAATACCCACTACCCATTTAAGTCATTTCCCACTAACCTCCTCTCCAGTAACTCTCAAGTTTGTTCTCTATAGTTAAGAGTCTGTTTTCTGGTTTGCCTCTCTCTTTTTCCCCCCTATATTCATCTGTTTTGTTTCTTCAATTTCACGTTTGAGTGAAATCATATGATATTTGTCTTTCTCTGACTGACTTATTTCCCTTAGCTTAATACACTCTAGCTCCACCCATGTTGTTGCAAATAAAAAGATTTCATACTTTTTGAGACTGAGTTATATATCCCATCATATATGTATATACATATCTACATACACACACAATAGTCACATAATGGAAAGAGCCCAGATGCCCATTGACTGATGAATGGGTAAAGAAATTATGTATATACAAAACTTATAATAAGGATATAAGTATGTATATACAAAACTTATATGTATATACTATTATAAGTTTTGTATATACATACTTATATCCTTATTATAAGTTTTGTATATACATAATTTCTTTACCCATTCATCAGTCAATGGGCATCTGGGCTCTTTCCATTATGTAGCTATTGTTTATAGTGCTGCTATAAATATTGGGGTGCATGTATCCCACTGAATCTCTATTTTTGTATCCCTTGGGTAAAGACTAAGTAGTGTAATTGCTGGGTTGTAGGACAATTCTATTTTTAACTTTTTGAGGAAACTCCGTATGTTTTTCAGAGCAGCTGTACCAGTTTCCATTCCCACCAAGAGTTTAAGAGGATTCCCCTTTCTCCACATCCTTGTCAACACCTGCTGTTTCCTGTGTTGTTAAATTTTACCCATTCTGACAAGTGTGAGTTGATATCTCGTTGTAGTTTTCATTTGTACTTCCCTGACAATGGGTGATGTGGAGCATCTCTCTTCATATGTCTGTTAGCCATCTGGATGTCTTCTTTGGAAAAACGTCTATTCATGTCTTTTGCCCATTTTTTTAACTGGATTATTTGGTTTTTGGGTTTTGAGTTTGATCATTTCTTTACACATTTTTGATACTAATCCTTTATCAGATATATCATTTGCAAATATATTGTCCCATTCTGAAGGTTGCTTTTCAGTTCTGCTAATTGTTTCCTTCACTGGGCAGAAACTTTTTAGGTTGAAGAAGTCCCAATGGCTTATTTTTTTCTTTTGTTTCCCTTGACCCAGTTATAGCTAGTAAGAAGTTGCTATTACTGCCTGTGTTCTCTTCTAGGATTTTGATGGTTTGTCTCACATTTAGATATTTCATGCATTTTGAATTTAGTTTTGTGTCTGGTGTAAGAAAGTGGACCATTTTCATTCTTTTGCACGTGGCTGTTCAGTTTTCCTTATACCATTTATTGCAGAGACTGTCTTTTATCCATTGGATATTCTCTCCTGTTTTGTTGATTAGTTGACCATATAGTTGGGAGTTCATTTCTGGGTTTTCTGTTCTGTTCCATGATCTACGCGTCTGTTTTTGTGCCAGTACCATACTGTCTTGATCACTACAGCTTTGTAATACAACTTGAAGTCCAGAATTGTGATGCCTCCAGCTTTCCTTTTTCTTTCTCTCTCTCTCTCTCTTTTTTTTCCTCAAGGTTGCTTTGGTTATTCAGGGTCTTTTGTAGTTCCATACACATTTTCGGAATGTTTGTTCTAGCTCTGTCAATAATGCTGCTTGTATTTGATAGAGATTGCATTAAATGTGTAGGCTGCTTTGCATAGTATAGACATTTTAACCGTATTTGTTCTTCCAAATCATGAACATAGGACATTTTTCTATTTCTTTGTGTCACCTTCAATTTCTTTCATCAGTTTTATAGTTTTGAGAGTACCAGTCTTTCGTCTGTTGGTTAAGTTTATTCTTAGATATTTTATTGCTTTTGGTGCAACTACATTAGGTAAGTAATTGAAAGTATTTAGCATCTTAGTGCGTTGAATTGTGTCTCTCAAAAAAATATGCTCAAGTTCTAATGCCCTGTATCTGTGAATGTGACCTTATCTGAAATGCAGTCTGCAGGGTAATTAAGCTGAAATCATACCAGATTAGCGTGGGCCCTAATTCCAAAGATGTGCCCTTGAAATAAGATGAGAGAACACAGAGATACAGGGAGGAAGGCTGTGTAAAAGATGGAGACAGTGATTGGGTATCATCTACAAACCAAGGAATGTCAAGGATTGCTGATTTTTGTACACTTTTCATTTTTTTTAACCTCCCTAAACTTGTATATTAATTCTAGAAGAATTTTTGTTTGTTTGTTTTTGGGTTTTGGGTTTTTAGTTTTGTTTTTAGTGAATTCCTTCAAATTTTTAATATCCTAGATCATGTTATCTATGGAGACACTTTTCTTTCTTCATTTCCAATTGGTGTAACTATTATCTCTTTTTCTGGTCTAATGGCCCAGAAAAAAACCCCCAGAACAATGTTAAGTATAAGTGACAAGAATAGACATCTTACTGGGGACGCATTCAGTCTTTTACCCTTATGTGTGATGTTAGCTGTGGTTTATTCAGAGAAGTAGACTTTGGTTAAGAAAAATTGTCTTTTATGGCCAGTTTGGTTAGTGCCTTTATCATGAAAACATATTGGATTTTATCACATGATTTTCTGCATTTATTAAGGTAATCATGATTTTTTCCCCTTTATTCTGTACTATCATGTTTTACATTAAATGATTTTCTTATGTTCGACCAACTTTGCACTGCTGAGATAAAATCCCACTTGGTCATGTTGCACAATCCTTTTACACAGTGCCGGATCAGGTTTGGTAGTATATTAATGCGTAGTTAGCTAATTTGTACATAGTTTTTACAGTATTTTTCTACAATTCTATGAATTTAGTAGGATAATGTGCTTTCATTTCTAATATTGTTCACTTGAGTCTATTTTGACATTCTTGTAAAAGGTTTGTCATATTTGTTGATATTTTTAAATAAGAAATTTTGGTTTCATTGATCTTATGTAATAATTGTGTATGATCTATTTCATCTATTTGTGATCTAATAATCTTCATTATTTTCTTCCTTTGGATTTAATTTGCTCATCTTAGCCTTCAGGTTTCTTAAGGTTTTTGGTTACATTGTGGAATTTATATCTTTAAATTTAGGTATTTATCTCTGCAAGTTTCCCTTTAAAATACTGCTTAGGTTTATCACATAAGTATTGGTGTGTCATATTTTTGTTCTTATTCGTCTAAAAAAAGGGTACTATTTTTCTGAATACCTTGTGATTTCTTCCTTGAATCACTGTTTAAAAAATATTTTATTTATTTATTTGACAGAGAGAGAGAGAGACAGAGAGAGAGATATTGAGAAAGGGAACACAAGCAGGGGGATTGGGAGAGGAAGCAGCAGGCTGCCCACTGAGCAGAGAGCCCAGGGCCCAGGGATCATGACCTGGGCAGAAGGCAGCCACTCAACAACTGAGTCACCCAGGTGCCTCCTTGAATCGCTCTTTATTTAGAAACGTATCTTTAGGGCGCCTGGGTGGCTCAGTGGGTTAAGCCACTGCCTTCGGCTCAGGTCATGATCTCAGGGTCCTGGGATCGAGTCCCGCATCGGGCTCTCTGCTCAGCAGGGAGCCTGCTTCCTCCTCTCTCTCTGCCTGCCTCTTGTGATCTCTCTCTGTCAAATAAATAAATAAAATCTTTAAAAAAAAAAAAAAAGAAATGTATCTTTAATTTCCACATATTTGTGAATTTCCCAATTTCCCTTCTACTTTTTATTTCTAATTATGCTATGTTTGGAAAATATATTTGGTATGTTTTTCACCTTTTTTTTTTTTTTTTTAAATTTACCAAGGCTTGTCTCATGGCCTAAACTTATGGCCTAAAGAATGTTTTATATGCATTTGCAAAAAATGTGTATTCCACCATTGTTGGGAGGATTGTTTTATAGACACTTGTTAGATCTAAGATGTTTATTGTATTGTTCAACAGTGTATCTAGAAATCAGTTAAACTCTCCTTAATTTCTGACACATAATTTTGCTGGATATAAAATTCATCATAGGTAATGTTTCCTTCAGTTACTTTAATATATCATCTATCACATTTGGCCTTCCTTATTTCTGCTAAGTCAGCTATTAATTTTATTGAGTATCTTTTGAAACTGAAGAGTCAGTCATCTCTCTTATTTTCAAGAATGTCTCTTAATCTCTCAGCTGTTTGAGTATAATATGATTAATTCTGGGTGTCTTTGAATTTATCCTACTTGGGGTTTGATGAACCTCTTGCATTTGCAGATTAGCATTTTTCACTAAATACTAAGCTAAAGCAAAAGGAGCACATTCCCCCTTCCTCTACCTTTTCATTCTATTCAAGCTTTAAATGAACTGGATAATGCCCACAGGCACTGGTGAAGGGAATCTTTACTCAGTCTACTGATTCAAATGCTAATCTCTTCTAAAGACACCCGCACAAAAATGCCCAGAATTAATTTTTTTTACCAGCTATCTGGGCATCATTTAGCCCAGCCATGTTATCACGCACAGTAACAGCCATTATAACAGATATCTTCTTAAGTAAACTATAAGCAACTTTTGGTCACAGCTATGTTTATATTGTCAGACACATAACGTGTACTTAAGTACGTGCTGAATAACTAAATGAGTAGATTAAATTGAGTTTGGCAAGTTAATAATATAAATTGAATCCTCGAAAATATTGAAAAAAACTCATTTTTACTGAGCAAAAATTTTGGTGGGCACAAACAGGCTTTAGAAAAATTCATATTAATAGATTCAAATAAGTTTTCTACTGTTTCTACATGTTTCTAATTCATTAGGTTTATTAACTTGCTTTTTATGATAAAAGTAATAAATATGTTTGGTAGAAAGAAGCCAGTTTTATTATTATTTCCATTTATTTATGTTTTACTATATGAGAGGATCCCTTCTTTTCAGTATCACATACTATCAATGTCTTAGTAAATTAAATCTGTGTCCTGTCCAGTGTTTCTCACCTTTATCTATTACTCTAACAAGTTCAGATAATCACAAATTTTTTGGTGATTAAAATAAATTTTATATAAATAAAATATATAAATGTTTACTTCATGAAAACAATGTGAATAGATAACATCATATTTAAGATTAAGCATATTGCAATATATGGCATGAAATCTGTATGACATACCAACAAAATATAGGACACATAAAAATGTTCAGTCCTACTGTGAGACTAAAGAATGATAACTGATGCTCACAGTAATAAACTAAGGAATGGTATGGTTCTAGAATATGTTGGGGTTTTTTGGAAAAAAAAAAATGGGTAGGGGATGAAATGCTGAATGTTTATCCTTATGCTAAATCATATGAGGGAAAAAGAAACTTATAGTTTGGGGTCTGCTTCTTCTACTTGACAAGTAAAGGGTCGCTAAATGTTCCTGAATTATAGTTTATCTATATGTTAAAATAAAATATATAAAAATTATAAAGATAACTTCAAAAGATTTATATGAATATAAAATTATTTTAAAATATTAATTTTAACATGCAGCTACTACAATCAACAACACACACTGTTGATAATTTTATTAGATCTTTTCACTTATTACCTAATTTTCCCCTCATACATACCATATTGGATACATCCTATATTTTTGCTTGTTATAAAGGATGAACCTGCTCTTGAACACACAACTCTACCTTTTGAGCAAGAATTTAAATGCATGCCCTTAACGGTGATGTGGGTAACAGAGGCAGAAGAAAATTTGAAGACTTTACTCTTAACTATAATGTGTAATGTATGCGAAAACTCTTTATTAGTAGCTTAATCATTTATACAATCTTTGTCACTTATCCTAAATAAACAGAAGCTTCAGCATATTCATAAATATATAAATGCAAAGCAGAATCAATAAGCACTTTTTCCCCCCCTAAAGCCTGGTAAGGTTCAGCTGCAGCAATACAAATCAATTTGGAGTATCATTCTAATGGCAGCAAGAATCTCCAAATGAATGGAAAATTACAAGCACTGGATTTATTCCATTTACCAAATGAAAACTACAGTGTTGTCTTCTTCTTAGTATAGGGAGATCCAATAAAAATACTTCATTCTGCAATGCCAAGCACTGCTTTTTGGACAATTACAGTACCAACTCTTCCCTTCTAACTGTATATTTGTGGATTTTATGTACCGACCAATCAAGACTGTTTACTTCACTTAGAACTTCTCCTGCCAAAAAAAGCATTTTGTGTATAAATGGCTCCAATCTGGGAAGCCATCCAAAAGAAGCTGTTCAGGTGAATAACAGTGTGATTTACATGCAGGTGCAAAACATAAACCTAGAAATAGTTTGAAAATGCTAACTAAAGATATGGAGTAGAATTAAGTTAACTAGAGAGGTATATCACTTTTCTTCTGGTATTTTAAATACCCTAGAAATGTCCTATTTTTGTTTTATTATTGTTAGTTTAGATTTACAACAATGCATCTTCCTTTAAGGTTTGCTTATGCATTTGATTTTTAGTAAAATAGATAATAGGGAAATGACTCAGTCACACAGTATCTTATGGTAAAAAATACTGTGGAGTGAAAAAGATCTTTCCTGCTTGACTAAAAAGAGAATTACTCCCAGGGAATACATTCAAATACCTAAAAATATAATGCAATTTTTCTGTACTTTCATCTCCTCAGCCCTTAACGGTGATGTGGGTAACAGAGGCAGAAGAAAAGTTATTAAATTTCTTTACTATCCAGAACGCACTGACAAGCCCTTGAAACAGGCAGAGTGACATTCCTCTAGGGACTCAACTGCCTCCACCTTAACAATTTGCTAAGAGCAAAAGGCAATCCTAGCCTGACCACCCCCCCACCCCAACCAGGATCCTGTGGGTCTACTTTAACATGTAAACATTCCTTTCCAGACTTTCTTTATCTCTAAACCCTGCAAGATATATGCTGGTAATCATCTCCAGGCATATGGCCCACCAATGTATATCTTAAGCATCTCATGATTAAGGTTTTATTAGACAGTAATAAATGTCCTTTTCCCAACAACAGCAAGCCCCTCAAGGTCCTGGAAACCTTGCTTCC
The DNA here is from genome assembly GCF_020171115.1 of Neogale vison. Classification (NCBI taxonomy): domain Eukaryota; kingdom Metazoa; phylum Chordata; class Mammalia; order Carnivora; family Mustelidae; genus Neogale; species Neogale vison. The sequence goes on from NC_058091.1 coordinate 296,020,353, forward strand.
AAAATTCCTTAGAGACTTATGCTATTCCTGACCCCCTCCCATCTTGCAAGTATATAATGGGCCACTCCTCACAACCCCAGGGCAGTGACTCTTCCTGCCCACAGGCCCTGTCCCCATGATTTAATAAACCACCATTTTGCACCAAAGACGTCTCAAGAATTCTTTCTTGGATGTTGGCTCTGGACTCCATCCCACTGAACCTCACTTATATTCCAAAACTTTGTCAACACAACTATAATTTTGTTTGTTTGTTTGTTTGTTTACTAATAGCACATTGCATAAACCAACCATGTAAATCATCAACAAAGCAAAATTAGGAAAAAAGACGGGAGGTTGTGCAAGAAGTTCAAAATACACTTACCTACACGATTGCCCCTGGATCATTTCAGAAATTAAAAAGAAATTATGGGGGCACTTGGGTGGCTCAGTGGTTTAAGCCTCTGCCTTCAGCTCAGGTCACGATCTCAGGGTCCTGGGATCGAGCCCCACATCGGGTTCTCTGCTCAGCGGGGAGCCTGCTTCCCCCTCTCTCTCTGCCTGCCTTCTGCCTACTTGTGATCTCTCTCTGTCTATCAAATAAATAGATAAAAATCTTAAAAAAAAAAAAAGAAATTATGACCACAGAAACTATGAAATAAAAAACCGAATCATAGTGTGTAAGATATAGAGGTTTTACATGTCTCTTTCCTTTGTCTTGGGTACTCTTTTAAGTTCTAATTGGCTAACATCTGTAGCAGGATGTACAAAAGTTGATGAGGCACCCAAGGACTGGTATTTTAGTGCTAGCACCAACAAATACTAAAAAATGGAAACTTAAGAGCACTGAATCTTAGTTTTATTAGAAAATCATACTTCCATTGACTACCCTTTACCTCTATTATAAGAGTAAAGCGATTTAATAGTTCTAAAACTTTATTTTTACAAAATGGAATTGTAAATGGGTTTTACAGGAATAAAAGGAAAAGCACTTTAAAATTGTCTAATGAATAAATGTAATGATTTACAAAGTGTTACTAGCAAGTATCTTAGATCCTCCAGGTACTATAACTTTTTTTTTTTTTTTTTAGATTACTATTTGAGGGATTTAACAACAGTAGTTCTAATATGTTAAATGATATGTGACAAAATCTTTCCTAAATATGAGAACTAAAAACATATTAAATATATGTATTTTTGGCTCTGTGTGGCCGCTGCTATATTCCAAGTATTTCAAACAAATAGCAAATATAAAAGTTTGTATGAAAAAATAGCCTTAATATTTCTCTAGTAGGCTAATTATTTCTCTAATACGTAGGTGAATATTGTCCATAATCAGTCTTTCCTGAATATCCAATAAATTGCTAATTTTATAGTTAACCATGCTTGAATTTACACTTTATCTCTGGCACATATTAAAGTCTATGACCTTGGATAATGCACATAACTGTTTGAGTCTTCTTCTCTTCATTTATAATGGTTAAGAGGCTATAGAAAATAGAAGAGAGAAGAGAATCATGAGAGGGAAAAGTAAGTTATTTCAGAAATAAATGAAGGAGCTAGAAATTAAAACTTACTGAACCCCAAGCCTTTGGTTTATAAAACTTTCTCAACTATATATTCTTATCCTAGTTAATGAGAGAACTTGAAGGGAAAGTTCTATGATGAAAATCACTATGTAAATTTAGTTTTGCCCTTTTCTACAAATGATTTTTAATGTAATAATACTATATATATATTCACATTCTTGTGAATTATTCTGATAGAATGTGACTTGTATTATCCTGGCTTACTTATTAATTAGTAATTGATAAAGTATAAATAAGATTGTAAAACTTCATTTAAATTTGTAACCCTGAAATTTGATCATTTTTCACCAATAATTTTTGTATATTGTATATACAACTTTATTGTATTTTTAATGCTTAGTTGGATAACAATCAGTAGGGCTTACAAGAAAGCACTGATTAAGTCACTAGAAAATAAAAATTGTTTAAAGCAAACATTAGGCAAGTATTCATTACATAATAGTGGCCCTGGCACTATGGGCAATTGAGCAAATAGGTAAGTGATGGCTTCCAAAGGAACATCCAGTCATTTTAGATAAAGGACGTGGTAATATATGGAGTTATATTTGCATAAATATTCTGAGACTTCAATCCCAAAAGGAATTGAATAGGAAGAGGGAAGAAGTAGATGCTATACATGACTGGAATCAGGTTAAATTGCTATTTTCAGAAGTAGATACTTCTATTGGAAGTATCTGCTTTAGTGATCTATGGAGTTAGGGAAATGTGTAAGGTTAAAGTAATTGTTTTTATACTTATATACTATATATATATTTTATTACCCTCTGGTAGAAACATAATGTCTATCTCTCTACAGTCAGTAAACACTGCAGCATAAATGCTTTCCATATTCTCATTAACATAAAGCATAAAACACAATTACCACAAAATAAAACCTCAATAATTTTACAAATATTTAAAACATAAAAAGTAAAATATAAAGTGAAATTCCCCAGCAAAAGCATTGCTCCCAAAATAAGTTCTCAATCATGTCCATTGTATGCTTCTACAGTATTTCATATATATATATATATATATATATATACTATTCTGCTTCTTATTATTGATTTGTTGGCTATGAGCATTATTATCTTTTTAACATGTATGAAAAAAATCATGTAAATTTGGCATGTGGCTTTTTTTTTAAAAATGGAAACCATTCTCTAAAAAGTTTGTAATCTGACAATTTTTGTCTTGTGTCATACCAAGAATACTTCCCCAAGACATTATTCTTCTTTTCAATATTTTTTGGTCTTTATTTATAAGTAAATTACTGATATATGAATTTTATTGAAATTGTTTAAATTGTTTAGGGAATGGGTTAAATATAAAGCACTATATATTACTACTGTCCAATCAGTGATTCAAAATGTAAATTATGACCTCCATCACTGCTTCACTCAGATTTGATGGAGCCTTGAATGTTGCTCTGACAGAATTCCAGACCAGCCTGGTATCCTATCCCTGTATTTACTTCCCTCTGGCCACATACGCTCCTGTCATCTCTACTGAGAAAGTCTATCATGAACAGCTTTCTGTAGCAGAGATCACTAATGCATGCTTTGAGCAGGCCAACCAGAGAGTGAAATGTGGCCCTCACCATGGAAAATATATGGCTTGCTGCTTGTTGTACCAAGGCCATATGTCAATGTTTCCATGGCCACCATCAAAACCAAGCATACCATACAGTTTGTGAACTGATGCCCCACAGACTTCAAAATTGGCATTAATTAACCACTGTGGTATTTGGTGATATCTGGTGATACCACAAAGTCGAGTGAGTTGTGTGCATGCTGAGCAACAGTGCTGCCATTGTTGAGTTGTGGGCTTGCCAGGACCACCAGTTTGACCTGATGTATGCCAAGCGTGCCTTTGTTCACTGATTTGTGGGTGGGGCATGGAGAAGGAGAATTTTCAGAGGCCCGAGAGGACATGGCAACCCTTGAGGACATGGCTGCCCTTGAGAAGGATTATGAAGAAGTGGGTGGATTCTGCTCAAGGAGAGGGTGAAGAAGGAGAGGAATGTTAATTTAAAAATATCAGAAAGGTGCTGTTTTCAGAGGGAAGCATATTCTGTTTTAAACATTAAGAAGTTGTGCTTTCGGGGCACCTGGGTGGCTCTGTGGGTTAAAGCCTCTGCCTTCGGCTCAGGTCATGATCCCAGGGTCCTGGGATCGAGCCCTGCCTTGGGCTCTCTGCTCAGTGGGGAGCCTGCTTCCTCCTCTCTCTCTCTCTGCCTGCCTCTCTGCCTACTTGTGATCTGTCTGTCAAATAAATAAATAAAAATCTTAAAAAAAAAAAAAAAGAAGTTGTGCTTTCATCAGTTAACTGTAGCAGTTTACACTCTCATATATATTTACTAACTTATGCTTTAAAACCCCAAGCTTTGCTTGTTAGACCACTTTGTTACCCAAGCTGTCCATTTCCCTGAAGGGTTTGAATAAAATATTCTCTGGCTTATCTGAAAAAAATGAATAAATAAATAAAAATAAATAAAATATTCTCATTCTCAGTAACTTTTATCAGTTTGAAATGCTGTATAATAAATATGGTAAACTGTATGTTCCTTAACATTCAGGATTACACATGACTACTATTTGGAGAAGTTAAGTATGATTTAAGATTAATGTCATTGTTGGTCAGAACCTGAGTAAAATCTTAGAAAGCAGACTTAGGTGTCCTCCTAGAGGAACACATTTTTGTTCTTACATACTAACCCTGAGGTTGGCCATGGGAAATACCATGGACAAAGGAAAAGAAAAAAACATAAGGCAAGCAGAAAGGCATTTCTTTTGCTGCATTTGAGACCTCTCTACCATCATGTTTATTAAGCCTGGGTAAGCCTGTTTCATCAATCTAATGCCCTGTTGGCAGATGGTTATGTTATCGACAGACAGATACATATATATATATATATATATATAAAGTGGTATATAAATACAATGGAATCTTATTCAGCTTAAAAAAAGAAGGATATCCTGTCATTTGCAACAATATGGATAAATCATGAGGTCATATGCCAAGTGAAATAAGCCAGACACAGAATGACAAATACTATACAATGTCATTTATATGTATAATCTAATATAGTCAAACTCATAGACAGAGAGTAAAAAGGTGGTTACCAAATCTGGGGAAATGGAGAGCTGATAGTCAAGGAATATAAAGTTATAGTTATTTAAGATAAATAATTCTGCTGCAATTTTCTATACAGTGCTTATGGTTAACAATAATTATTGTATGCCTAAAATTTGCTTAAAGGGTAGAGATTGTGGTAAGTGTCATAACTACATATAATAATAACAACAGCAATCATAATAAATAGTAATATCAAGGAGGCAGGATGAAACATTAGGATATGATTTATATGTGTATGACCTTGATGTTGCTGATGGTTTCATAGATGTTATTTATCCTCAAACTTATCTAACTATATACATTAAATACATACAACTTTTACATACCTCAATAAAATGATTTAAAAATTAAATTATTGTGGTTGTTTTCACACTATCCACCTATTGATGAATTTTAACATGTTTATTTTTTAAATTTTTTTTAAAGATTTTATTTATTTATTTGACACAGAGAGAGAAAGAGAGAGAGAACACAAGCAAGGGGAGTGGAAAAAGCAGGCTTCCCACTGAGCAGGTAGCCTGATGCAGGACTCGATCCCAGGTGAGATCATGACCTGAGCTGAAGGCAGACTCTTAACAACTGAGCCACCCAGGCAATTCAGAATTTTAACATGTTTAGATCATCTCTCACACACACACAAATAATTTTATACTGGCTAGGAAATAATTATGGGCTATATGCATCTACTTCAATTTAATATGTTAAGAGACCTTGCCTGCACTCAGATTGTAAAAAAATCAAAGAAAAAAATATATATGGATACATTTTTTGTTATAAGAACAATAAATAGAAAATAAACCTTAAATACCTGTCTTTTGAAAACTCTGTAGTAATAAAAAACAGTGACATAAACATATGAAGAAAATTTACAGGACAACTTTTATTGCAGAAATTCAATGAACTAGTTAAAAAAGATCTGCTTTGAGACTGAGGCTTCTCTCTGAGACAGAGGTCTGGGTGCAGTCTGCTTTCCATGAAACGTCCAAAAAGCCACAAAATGCTGCCAAAGAAGAAAAACCTCCAGAGAACAAAAGCCTGAAAAAGCCATTTCCACAGAGCCCAGCCCCTTGATAGGGAGCAGGAGGACTCAACCCAAGCTCAAGGACTGAAAAACAACAGGGCAGGCCCCTCCCCCAGAAAGCCAGCCAGAAGAATGAGAGCACAACCACCACAGGGTCCCCATAAAACTGTATAACCCCAAATTCAGGGGAAAAAAAGATATTAAGCTCCCAGTATTACCCTATAACCTGTATATTTCATAGATACAACTCTTATTTTTAATTCATTCTCACTAGTCTTGTTCTTTTTAATTTTTTTAACCTACTTCCATTACAACTAGAGGTTCAATACAACATATTCCATAATAACCTTTAAACTTGAACTTTTATCATACATACACCTGTGTTTTTCTTTTGCTTTTCTATTTTTTTTAATATACATATAGATACAAGCTTCAAGGTAATCCTCTTTCCCTAATCAATACTACCCCTACATATATACCAGTTTTAATCTCCTTTTATTTCTGGAAAGTTGAGTCCTTTAACAAAGATATCAAGATACACCCGGGAAGAATCAAAATAACTTCCTCACTCACATTGAGGATTTATAACCACTCTCCCATCTTTTTCTGCTGTCAGTGTTTCTGTGTATTTATTTTTGTTCTGGTATTATATAAATCTTATCCTTGGAGTTCATTTTGGCTGGGTTCTTTTTTTTTCCCCCTTGTCATTTACTTTTGTCAGTCTTTTGTTTGTCCATTTTTGCTTTTTTACCTGATTCTTATCTTTGGGGTCCATTCGGGCTGGGTCTTCTCCTTTTTTTCTCTCTCCCCCCCCCCCTTTTTTTTTCTTTCTTTTTGGTAGTGACTTCTAATTGCTTGGAAGTGTTCCAGGGTGCACTTTGCCTGGATCATGGTTGATATATTCAGCTACACATCCCCTCAACCACTTCTCACCAAAATGACGAGGAGGAGGAACACACAACAGAAAAAAAACTCAGAGACTGTGCCCTCTCCATCTGAGCTACTGGGTAAGGACATAAACAGTATGTCGGAAAGGGAATTCAGGGCAACAATTATCCAGGCAATGGCTAGGTTGGAGAAAACCATTAGTGACAACATGGAATCTCTAAGGCCAGAAGTGAAAACTGCCCAGGGAGAAGTTAAAAATGCTATCAATGAGATCCAATCTAATCTAAATACTCTAAGAGCTAGGGTATCCAAGGCAGAAGATAGAATTAGTGATCTAGAGGGCAAACTGATAGAGAAAAAGGATCAGGAGGAGGCCTGGAACAAACGGCTTAGAAGCGATGAAAACAGAATTAGGAAAATAAATGATGCCATGAAACTTCCCAACATCAGAATTATTGGGATCCCTGAGAGGGAGGAGAAAGAAGGAAGACTAAAAGATATAGTTGAACAAATTCTCCATGAAAATTTTCCCAATCTGAGGAATGGAACTAGTCTTTGTGTCCTAGAGGCAGAAAGATGACCCCCCCTCAAGATCAAGGAATCTAGAAAGACCACAAGACACTTGATTGTAAGACTGATGAATCATAATGTTAGACAAGAGCTGAGGGCAGCTAGGGGGAACAGATTCTTTATACACAGAGGAAGGTCCATTAGAATAATGTCAGACCTGTCCACAGAAACCTGGCAAGCTAGAAAGGCCTGGCAGGACTCATTCAGGGGACTAAATAAGAAGAACATGTAGCCAAGAATACTTGATCCAGGGACGCCTGGGTGGCTCAGTTGGTTAAGCAGCTGCCTTCAGCTCAGGTCATGATCCCAGCATCCTGGGATCGAATCCCACATCGGGCTCCTTACTCCGCAGGGAGCCTGCTTCTCCGACTCTGTCTGCCGCCTGTGCTCACTCTCGCTCTCTCTCTCTGACAAATAAATAAATAAAATCTTAAAAAAAAAAAAAAAAAGAATACTTGATCCAGCAAGGTTGACATTCAAAATGGATGGTGTGACCACCAAGCTGGCACTATGAGAAAGACTAAGGAGGGTTCTATAAAAGAAGAAAGAACCCAAGAGTGACAGAAAACAGAAATTTACAGAGATAATCTATAGAAACAAGAACTTCACAGGCAACATGATGTCAATAAAAACATACCTTTCAATAATGACTCTCAACGTGAATGGCTTAAATGCTCCCATAAAATGACACAGGGTTGCAGACTAGATAAAATGACAGGACCCGTCCATAGCTGTCTACAAGAGACCCATTTGGAACCTAAAGATACATCCAGACTGAAAGTGAAGGGATGGAGAAGCAGCTTTCATGCCAATGGGTCTCAAAAGAAAGCTGGAGTAGCGATTCTCAGATCAGATAAATTAGATTTTAAACTAAAGACTGTAGTCAGAGATAAAGAAGGACACTACATCATTCTTTTTTTTTTTTTTAAGATTTCTTATTTATTTATTTGATAGGCAGAGATCACAAGTAGGCAGAGAGGCAGGCAGAGAAAGAGAAGCAGGCTCCCTGATCAGCAGGGCTCAATCCCAGGACCCTGGGATCATGACCTGAGCCAAAGGCAGAGGCTTTAACCCACTGAGCCACCCAGGCACTACAAGAAGGACACTACATCATTCTTAAAGGGTCTATCCACCAAGAAGATCTAACAACTGTAAATACTTATGCCCCCAATACAGGAGCAGCCAACTACATAAGGCAACTGTTAATCAAGATAAAGAGTCATATTGATGTGAATACATTAATAGTAGGGGATCTTAGCACACAACTCTCAGTAACAGACAGATCATCCAAGCAGAAAATCAATAAAGAAACAAGAGCATTGAATGACACATTGGACCAGATATACCTCATAGATATATACAGAACATTTCACCCTAGAAAAACAGAGTACTCATTCTTCTTGAGGGCACATGGAACTTTCTCCAGAATAGACCACATACTTGGTTACAAATAGGGATCAACCAATACCAAAAGATTGAGATTATTCCCTGCATTCTCTCAGACGACAATGCTTTGAAACTGGAACTCAACCACAAGAAAAAGGATGGAAGAAACTACAAACACTTGGACGCTAACCACCCTGCTTAAGAATGTTTCGCTCAACCAGGAAATCAAAGAAGAATTAAAACAATGCATGGAAACCAATGAGAATGAAGACACATCAGTACAAAACTACGGGAGACAGCAAAGGTGGTCCTAATGGGGAAAAACATAGCCATCCACATCTCTCTCAAAAAAAAATTAAAAATGCAGAATATACCAGCTCACCTTACACCTTAAAGAACTGGAGATGCAACAACAAATTAAGCCAACCCCACAAATAAAAAAGGAAAATAATTAGAGCAGAGATCAGTGAGATAGAAACTATAGATATAGTAGAAAACATCAATGAAACTAGAAGCTGGTTTTTGTAAGAATCAAAAAGAGCGGTAAACCACTGGCCAAACTAATCCAAAAGAAAAGAGAAAGAATGCAATTAATAAAATTATGAATGAACAGGGAGAGATCATGACTAACATCAAGGAAATCGAAATAATCATCAGAAATTATCAACAGTTATATGCCAGTAAGTTAAGCAACCTAGACAAAATGGATGCATTCCTGGAAACCTATAAACTTTCAAAACGGAATCAGGAAGAAATTGAAAACCTAAATATACCAATATCTAGTAATGAGATTGAAGCAGTAATCAAAAACCTCTCAAAAAACAAGAGCCCAGGACCTGATGGATTCCCTGGGAAATTCTACCAAACTTTCAAAAAAGAAATAATACCTATTCTCCTAAAGCTATTTCAAAAAATAGAAACAGAAGGAAAATTTCCAGATTCTTTTTATGAAACCAACATTATCCTGATCCAAACGAGGCAAAGACCCCACCAAATGGGAGAATTTCAGACCAATATCCCTGATGAACATGTATGCCAAGATTCTAAACAAGATCCTAGCTGATAGTACCCAACAGTGCATTAAAAAGATTATCCACCATGACCAGGTGGGATTTATCCATGGGATGCAAGAGTGATTCAACATTCACAAATCAATCAATGTGATTGAACAAATCAATAAGAGAAGACAGAAGAACTACATGGTCCTCTCAATTGATGCAGAAAAAGCATTTGACAAAATACAGCACCTGTTCCTGATTAAAACAATTCAAAGTATAGGGATAGAGGCAACATTCTTCATAGAATCTATCTATAGAAAAATCCAGAGTGAATATCATCCTCAATGGGGAAAAGTTGACAGCTTTCCCTTTGAGATCAGGACGTGACAAAGCTGTCCACTCTCATCACTGTTGTTCAACGTAGTACTAGAAGCCCTAGCAACAGCAATCAGACAACAAAAAGAAATAAAAAGTATTCAAATTGGCAAAGAAGAAGTCAAAGTCTTTCTCTTCACCTATGACATGGTACTTTATATGGAAAACCCAAAAGACTCCATCCCCAAACTACTAGAACTCATATAGCAATTCAGTAATGTGCAGGATACAAAATCAACGTACAGAAATCAGTTGCTTTCTTATACACTAACAATGAAAATACAGAAATTAGAGAAGCGATTCCTTTTACTATAGCACCAAGAACCATAAGATACCTGGGAATAAACCTAACCAAAGAGGTAAAGGATCTGTACTCGAAGAACTACAGAACACTCATGAAAGATATTGAAGAAGACACAAAAAGATGGAAGAGCATTCCATGCTCATGGATCAAAGAATAAACATTGTTAAAACGTCTATACTGCCTAGAGCCATCTATACTTTCAATGCCATCCTGATCAAAATCCCACCAGTATTTTTCCAAAGAGCTGGAACAAACAATCCTAAAATTTGTATGGAAACAGAAGAGACTCCAAATTGCTAAGGAAATGGTGAAAAAGAAAAACAAAACTGGGGGCATCATGTTGCCTGATTTCATGCTTTTCTACAAAGCTGTGATCACCAAGACAGCATAATACTGGCACAAAAACAGACACACAGACCAGTGGAACAGAGTAGAGAGCCCAGATATGGACCCTCAACTCTATGGTCAAATAATATTCGACAAAGCAGGAAAAAATATATAGTGGAAAAAAGACAGTCTCTTCAATAAATGTTGCTGGGAAAATTGGACACCTATATGTAGAAGAATGAAACTTGACCATTCTCTTACACCATACACAAAGATCAACTCAAAATGGATAAAAGACCTCAATGTGAGGCAGGAATCTATCAAAATCCTAGAGGAGAACATAGGCAGTAACCACTTCAACAATGGCCACAGCAACTTCTTTCAAGACATGTATGTCCTCAAAGGCAAAGGAAAGAGAAGTGAAAATGAACTTTTGGGAGTTCATCAATCAGCAAAGGAAACAGTCAACAAAACAAAGAGGCAACCCACAGAATGGAAGAAGATATTTGCAAATGACACTACAGACAAAGGGCTGATATTCAAGATCTATAAAGAACTCCTCAAACTCAATACACACAGAACAGATAATCATGTCAAAAAATGGTCAGAAGACATGAACAGACACTTCTCCAAACAAGACATACAAATGGCTATCAGACACATGAAAAAATGTCATCATCATTAGCCATCAGGGAGATTCAAATCAAAACCACATTGAGATACCACTTAGAATGGCCAAAATCACACTTGATCTTAGCCAAAAGGCCGAGAAGTGATTAGAATGGCCAAAATCAACAAGACAGTAAACAACAAAGTGTTGGAGAGGATGTGGAGAAAGGGGAACTCTCTATACTGTTGGTGGGAATGCAAGTTGTTGCAGTCACTTTGGAAAACAGTGTGGAGATTCCTTAAGAAATTAAAAATAGAGCTACCCTATGACCCTGCAATTGCACTACTGGGTATTTACCCCAAAGATGCTGATGTAGTGAAGAGAAGGGCCATCTGTACCCTTATGTTCATAGCAGCAATGGCCACAGTCACCAAACTGTGAAAAGAACCAAGATACCCTTCAACAGATTAATGGTTAAAGGAGATATGGTTCATATATACAATGGAGTATTATGCCTCCATCAGAAAGGATGAATACCAGTTTTGTATCAACATGGATGGGACTGGAGGTGATTATGCTGAGTGAAATAAGTCAAGCAGTGAGAGTCAATTATCATATGGTTTCACTTACTTATGGAGCATAAGGAATAACACAGAGGACATTGGGAGTTGGGGAGGAGAAGTGAGTTAGGGGAAATCAGAGGGGGAGACAAACCATGAGAGACTGTGGACTCTGAGAAACAAACAGGGTTTTGGAGGGGACGTGGGTGGGGAGTTGGGTGAGCCTGGTGGTGGGTATTAAGGAGGGCACGTATTGCGTGGAGCACTGGGTATGGTGCATAAACAATGAATTCTGGAACACACACACAGACACACACACACACAGACACACACATTAAATTAAATTTCAAAAAAAGATCTTTGCAAATTAAATATATTCTAAAAAACAAAACAAAAGACTAGTGAGTCATGAGAAAAATCAACTCATGAAAATTAAAAATAAAATTTTATAAAAATGACACTGACTAGGCACAATTAAAAACAAAATTTCCATACTGGAAAAATTAGAGAGATCTAGCTAACCTATAAACCAAAGCAATAACATACTCTAAAAATGCAGAGAAAAAGAAAGGATAAAGATTATAAGAAAGACAATGATAGGCATATATAATTTGGAGCAGACATAAATCTACAAATAACTAGAATCCCAGAAGTAAAGATTACAAATGAGATTACAAATATAAAAATATTGGCAAACTAAAAGTAAGGTTCTTAAATCTAAAACAAATCAGAAAACAAGTTTGGAAGATGCATATTCTTGCAGTGGGGAAGGAATCAAAAACATATACTGCACTTTTAAAAAAATTTAAAAGTGAAAGAAATATTTAAGAACTTCACCAACATAGAGACTGAATTTTTATTGGTGAAATCTGCAAAAATTATTTGCCATTTATTATATTATCTTCCAAATTTTGCAAATTCGTTATTCCATTTGAAAAGATGAAGCCCTTGTCATTTTCCCAATTACTGAGTAGCCTGTAGCCAAAAAATACTCCCGATGAGAATTAGAAAAACAGATTAAACATGAACAACAAGAGCAAACAACAATCTTCTGTTTGAAGAGATATGAGATCTGCTGAGCCAGTCGGGATCTGAAGAAGCCGATGTGAAAAGAATGGTTCATTTATGTTAGTCAAGCTCAACTTTTCTGCAACTGCTTTTCCTACCTGAGTATTTGCTGGTCCTTGTTTGGGGCAAAAAGTCTAAGAAGCTTGGCACAGGGGTGTTAATAGAAGTGAAATTAGTGCTTTAGACAATCTCATGGACTTGTAGCCACAAAAATTGCAGTGTAGGATTATAAAAGCCATCAGAATATTAGGGTCCAAAGTTCCAGAGAGAAAGGACATACACAGATCTCCACAGTACACTCTCTTTTTCCCATTAATTATTTTTCCAATTAGTGATAGTTATATCAATGAAGTTTTTTTTTTTTTTAATATTTTACGCATTTTTTTATTTATTTTTTTCCAGAGAGAGAAACGGGGGAGGGGGAGTGCACACAAACGGAGTAGGGGCAGGGGAAGAGCCAGAGGGAGAAGACTCACCACTGAGCAGGGAGCCTGATGCAGGATTCAATCCCAGGATTCTGGGATCATGACCTGAAGGCAGACACTTAACCACATGAGCCACCCTTGCACCCGTATCAGTGAAGATTTCCTTTTAGGATTCAGTGAAGGCAGAGATGAGCCACCCTTGCACACATATCAGTGAAACACCAAGATAATACAAAATCTAAGTTCGGTGTCAGTCAAGGATAAGCTATAAATATCCAACCTAGGCTCCAAATTGAGAAGGCAGCTATACCTAAGGACTGCAGTAAAACAGAAGATGGACTGAGGTGCATTTAGTCTACAAATCTGCCTTGATTAGGTATAGGTCCTGATTATTACTAAGTGATCTGTGTCCATGCTGATTATCAGAGATAGGGTGAATCCTTCCTGTTGGGAGTAACAGCATTTATAGCTCCCAAATTTTCTCACACAAAATGTCCAGCATCCAATTAAAAAACAGCAGGTTTTTTTTTTTTCTTTAACAACAATTGAGCAATTTATTAAAAATTCAAAGAAATGCAAAGGACCAAAATGTAGTCAAAATAGTTTTCCCTTCAGGACCTAAACTGCAAGATGTCAAGAATTACTATAAAGCTCCAATAATTAAGACATTTGGTATTGGTTCAAGACATGACTATAGAACAAAGAAATGATATATTAAATTGAAAGAAATTATATATTAAATTCAAAAATGAAATATTAAATGCTAAGGACTCTTAATTTGACAAAATGACTTTACAGGAAAGTGGGTAAATTAAGACATTTTAATAAACAGTACTGGGTAAATAATCATGTGAAAACATAGCTACACAATTAGTCCTCAAGAAGAACAAAAATATATAGCTTGAAAACATACAAACTACATGTACTTACCATAGTACCAAAATGGCTAAACTGAAAGAGACAAATATTAACATATAGATAATCAGTATTACGGAGTATTGATCAAGGTATAAAGCAACTGGAACCCTCTTTACACAGGTGGTTAGAGTCTAAGTTGGGATAACTGCTTTGGAAAATCATTTGACAGTATCTTACAAAACTAAACATGAACATATCTATGATTCACATATATCTACATATTTCTCCAAAAGAAATGTGTACATGTTACCAACAAGACATAATCAAGCATGTTTATGGAAATATAATTTATTAAAGGCAAATGTTAAAGCAATTTGAATATTTATTGATTGCCCTGCATTCAGATAATAATAACAATAAAAATAATGATACTGAAAGAAGCCAGATGTCAGATACAGAAATGAACACGGACCATGACTGCATTTAAATAAAGTTCCAAAACAGGAAAATTTAGATTTAGAAGTCAAAATATTGGCTAGTCTCAGATGCAGTAATGATTAGGGAGGATCTAATGTTGGTAATGTGTGTCTTGATGACGATGTGATTTCAAGGATAAGTTTACTTTGGAAAAATTCATGGAGTTGTACATTTAAGATCTGTTCACATTATTTTTTAATTAAAAAAAGTCTACCAAAATTAGGAGTATATTTATCTATGAGTGAAATAAATTTTGTTCTTTTTTTTTTCTTTTCAAATAGTTACTGGAATTTTTCAAATTTTCAACTGAGAATGAATGATTATCAATTTGAAATTAAAACTCTATACTTCATAATGAAGCTAGAGTGTTAGAAACAAAAATGAGTGAAGCAGGGGAAGAAGAATGGTACAGATGTTGTTAGAGTAAAAGGACATCTACTTCAGGGACCACATCTTGATAGGTAAATATTCCCACATGTGAAATAAGCTGGCTATATCTCCAAATCATAACACTAGATGAACACATACATGTGAAGGTATTTTTAAAGCTGTTTTCTTACAGCATGGAGGTTCCTCAAAAAGTTGAAAATAGAGCTACCCTACGACTCAGCAATTGCACTACTGGGTATTTACCCTAGAGATACAAATGTAGTGATCTGAACGGGCACATGCATCCGAATGTTTATAGCAGCAATGTCCACAATAGTCAAACTATGGAAAGAACCTCGATCAACAGATGAATGGATAAAGATGTGGTATATATACACAAGTGAACACACACACTCTCTATATATATACACTCACTATATATAGTAGTAGATAGTGCAGCCTACTATATTTTGGCAATATCATCTTCAGCAAAATTTCAATTTTTTGTACTTCAGAACAATATAATTGGTAAATTGAATCCAGACATAACTAAAAATACCAGAAAATGCCACATATTTATTCTATGGTTCCAAGTTTTTTATTTGTTTGTTTTTGGTTAAATAAAAATAAAAGTCTTTTAAAAGCAATACGAATAAGATGGGCTGGGGACAAGTGTGACAAGAAGCTATGAAAGAGTTTTCCTCTAGCGAAAATTAAAAGCACACACATTTTGCTATCATCTTTTTTTCTGATTCTGGTAGATTTTCAGAGTAGAAAATTTTTGGAAGAACCACCTAGGAAGAAAAACCAAGCATGAATGGACTTAAGTACTATCCAGCCTAAAACTGTACTTTAGAACAAAATAGTTCTTAGGCAATTAAGAGATATTCATTCACATGTTATTCATTTAAATGTGCTCTCATTATTTTTTTTTTTTTTTGGTAAACACTGAGTTTACATGTGAAAATTAAGAAAATGTTCTATACCGATTGCAAGACATAAATGTGCTCCATAACTCTGCCTATCCCTTCTCGAGATGCCAATGTTCTCTATCTGCCTTTTGGCTGTGACTTTGTGGAACATTTATTTTTGTTTTCATAAACCTTTTAAATAAAAAGCCATTGAATCCAGTCATCTGAAACATAACATATGCTTTTTCAAGGTTATCAAAATATCTTACTTTTCTTTTAAAAGATCTTAACTATGCAATTCCAGTTTTGGGCTTTCTTCCAAACAAGACTAAAATAGACTTGCAGTTGCACAATAAACAAGAGTTGCTAATTGCCAATTTTGTAGACTATCTTACAAAAAAGGAATATCACTTGAAAATGTGTTTTGATGGAACTTTTTCCTCTCTATTCATCTTGTTTCTGATAACTCAGGACTATTTCTTTGCACTTGTGCATTTGAATTTTGCCTATGTTTTGAAAGACAAGTTTCCTTTGTTTAATTTTCCCTTCAAAAATGCATTTTCTTCCTTTCTATTCTGAATAAGAATGTAGTAATTTTCAAAATTTGTAATTTATTTTCATAACATTATGCTTATGTGTTCATATTCAAGTAGAAACTGAGTAAGATTCTTAAATCATGATTAAAGCAAATGACGTTAACAATACAATCAATAGAGTTGTTGTTTCCAGTTGTCTACCAGTATGTGGATGCTGCTCTCTGTTTTACCTAAATTTATTGCTCTGGACTTCTATGTGCTTAAATTTGAAATAAAAAGCCATCTTTAAAAATGTCCAACTGTTGGGGTGCCTGGATGGCTCAGTGGGTTAAGTATCTGGCTCTTAATTTTGGCTCAGGTCATAATCTCAGGGTCTTGGATTGAGCCTGTGTGCAGGGAGTCTGTTTACCTCCCTCTTCCTCTGTTCCACTCTATCTCTTTCTCTCAAATAAATAAATCTTTTTAAAATGAAGAATGCCCAACTGCTGCTAATGATTAAAATAATCTTTATTTTATCCATTAGCTATGGGTTCCATAAAATGGATTATTCTTATCCTGTGATTCACAAGAGAAGTTTGGAAAAATAAGAATACACATTAAATTAATTATATATTAAAAGCATGAGAAGGTTTTATTATTCATCAGATCATTTGAACATGATTCTGATATCTACCTCAATTAAGTTTTTTAACTTAAATTATGGGATAATTTTATACTGTAAACAAATTTCTGTCACTAGCTTTCCCAGAATACAGACATTTTTTATAGATTGGTAAACCACCAAGCTGTCAGTCAATTCAGAATGTTTTTGTATATTGTTCTTTGCTCATCCCCTAATCTTTCTCCCATTCATATTTCAGATCTAAATTTATGAATGACTTTTAATTCTCCTTGACTTCTTAAACTAAGTAAAATTCCCTTGCTATATGTTTCCTTAACTCCTCTGTACTTTCTGTGTAATAAGTACAGCATATTAGACCTGCAATAATATCTTAATTTTAGGGTATTCCTAATGGTCTGCAATCTTCTTTAGGTGGACATGCCAGAGTTTCATGTGAGGGAAAATGTTCATAGCCGGGAGTTTCTAACTCAGATTATGTATATTTGAAAGAACTAAATTTGAAGAGAGGAAACAAAATGTCTGAGGTAACTCAGGCCAAAAGTGGCTTGAGGCATTTTTGAATAAACCATGTTTTGGATTAAGAGATGGATCTCCATATTCAAACCAGGAAAAGGACCACTGCTCGTGATGTGCAAGCCAAGGTCAGTTTGATCAGGTCCAGGAAGCCATCAGTGGAGCTAGTTTTATAAAAGTTGCATGACTAGTACCTATTTCTATTCCAAGACACAGAGGCAAGGCCAGAGATTGGCTGACAATTTTGGTAGAGAAGGGAGTATATTGGAGGTTAGAATTGTGGGGCCTGCCAAAACCTCCTGCTGCCTTTAAGCAAAGTCCATGGCATAGCTCCTGATTGTACAAAACCCAGCCAGTATTTCCACTCCAGAGGCAATTTTCCTGACACATGCCACATGCTAATACAAAACCGTGAAGTGAGGCAATGAAGTGCAGGTTGACATAAATATACATAATTGTTACAAGATACTAAGAGTTGCACTTTTTCACAGAATAGTGAGGAACTGCTGGAAGCTAAAATAGGAAGAAAACAGAGCATCTACCACACTTTAACAGAGGCCCTAACACAAGTGAAGTGTGAGAGAGTATCTACAGCTTCCGTTGGGAAACCTGCCCTGAAGACCATGTCCTCAGGGAAGTGTCAGATTTCAGTTAGGGAAGGCAGGAAGGGGAATGTCCAGAGAACAGGAGAGGATATATGAAAGGGCACTGCTGATCACGGCTTGTCAGTCACAAGCAGCACAGAAAACAAGGTCTTAGAGGATGGGAAAGGTAGAGAATTAGGAAAGATTATGGCACAGAATCTAGGCGATGACAGAAACTGGGAGCATGAAAGAATTCCAGGGCTGCTGCAGTGAGTGCTGGTACCTTTCATGACAGCCTATTCCCTAGATTTTTTGGAGGAATGGTTGTAAAACAGGAGAAATGCCTCATATGGCTTATGTAAAAAGGCTTCAAGAGGAACCTAGGTGTGGGCAGTTTTAGTAACTTCAACTTCATATATGAAGGCTTCTCTTAAAATCAATCTGCATGAGATCATCCTTTTGAGAAGATGCAAATTTCTCATTCTCATTTTTCCTTTCAAAACTCTAACATTCCTGTTTTATAGGGGAAAAAAAAGGGAAACCTCTCGCAAATCCTTAATGTTATTATTATGTAGTGTCCTGGGATTAAAAGAAAATAAACAAACCCTTCCAAAACTGCCCTAGGTATCTTACAAAAGAAGACTGAGTTTGATTCTGGTCCTATGATTCTAAAGACTACATAACAATTCAATTTTTAAGTCCGATTTTTATTCTTTGTTTTCTACACCTTTGAAGAGCACATCAACTGTCAGCTAATGGATCATTAAAAATAGTTGTAGATCAAAGAACGCTGCATTTCTTTTTTGCTTACAACTAACAAATAATTCCATTATTTGAATGATATTCCCTATGTCCGTATTTAAAAGAACAAAATCACTAAGCTTTTAAATCTATAGAAACATAAAAAAAGGAGAAATACAATTGTTGCTAATTTCTCTCATAGCCACCCATGAAATGTGTCCCAGTAAACGTCTATTAATTACGAAAAATACAATCAACCTTAGCTCATTAAGAACTTGATTTTAAAAGCCCTTTTATGTTTAATAGCTATTTATCCAATTTTGAAGTATATTTTTGGTGCTTTAATCAATCACGTAATTATAAAGATCAAGCAATCCAGAAAAAAAAGTTTTGAGAAGTTAGCCTCATACTGGAACAACAACAAGAAGAAAAGTATTTATGTGCTTGATTTTGATCAGAGGAGTATTGTCATTTAAGGAATTTTAAGTATTTGATGTGTTGTAGTATATATAACATGAAGAAAAAATGTAATAGAAATAGCTTTTGGGAAACCATTTAAAGATTCTCATTATTTAAAATATTCATTCACACTTAATTTTAACTTTATTGAAAACATTGTAGGTGTACACAAAGGTAGACAGAATAATATAATGAATCTAGATGTTCCCATAAAGCATCTTTAATAATTGTCAATATTCTATACCTCCACTTTCCTTTCTCCACTCAAGAGTATTTTAAAGATAAATCATCTGGGGCACCTGGGTAACTCAGCTGGTTAGGCGCCCCACTCTTCAGCTCAGCTCAGGTCTTGATTTCAGAGTCAGGAGTTCAAGCTCCACTCCACCCCCAAAAATCATGGGACATCATATCCTTTCACATTTAATTTCTTCCATATGTAATCATTAACACACTCCCTTCATATAAACACAATAAATTGTCAACAAAATAAACAATCCTTCCCCCCCTTTTTTTTTGGATAAAACGATAAAAGTTTATTAAGTGAAGACACAGAAGAAGCTCTTATGAGTGAGGGTGGTCACAACAGGGTTGCCAAGGAGGGCTTTTAGGGTTGGTGTTTTATAGAATGCTACCCAGGGAACTTAAATCCTTTTAACATATCTATTGATAACACCTTCAATGGCTTACTTCCTTTTTAGGGTCTGGTTATTCTTTCTTGGTCACAGGTGATTATCATAAAAAAAGACACGGACCCCCACATGTAATGTTATCAAATATCCATTTGATAATCAACTTTCCAAAACACTGAAATTACTTTTTAAAAAATTCAGTTCTTTGAATTAGAATGTAAATAACACCCAGAAAATCCATATCTTATGCTTGGTTGATATAGTGAAAGTTTAATCTAACATATAACCTTTCATTATATTGTAGTATAGTATAGTCTAGTACAGTATTGTATTTAATTCTTCGCTAGAATTCCTGACATCCTACTTATGGTAGAACGTATACCAGTTTGTTTCTTTTAAATCATATAGTTAACTAATTGACCAGTTTATTTGAATACGAAAAAAGTATCTCAAAATTAGTGTGACTAATGAAGAACTCATCATAACCATTGACCACAATTCTGTTTCTATTATCTTTCTCTCTTTGTTCATGGTACAAAACTCTCCTTTGCTCAAGGGAAAAACTTTAGAATTATCATGAATGCTCATATAGGTCTCCTGAGGACTCTACTTCCTCTGAGGCTATCCCAGCAAAGAATTTTTGTTTTGCACAATCCAGTGAAACATTTGATTAAAATGGGAGGTAACACATTTTTAAGAATGCATAAACTTTTCTAAATGACTATAAAAAACAATATTATCTTATATTTTTGAAAGTTGCTAAGGTAGATCTTAGAAGTTCTCATCACAAGAAAAAAAAACTGTAACTGTGTGGTGATGGATGTTAACTAGACTTATTAATGGTGATCATTGTGCAATATATAAAAATCATTATGTTATACACCTGAAATTAATATAATGTTGTAGGTCAAGTATATTTCAATTAAAAAATAATTAGAAAGCTATGTGTGCTAATTTTATATATTTTTATTTTCATGTACAGATTTCTACTTCTAAAAATATTTTCTGATAAAAATTTAAATAGGTATATATTATATATATGTGTATATACACATATAGGTATGCGTTTATTTATATACATATGTACTTAATGCTCATGATATACTTTGCAATGCTGATTTTTTAAATAGATTATGAAATGTTATTATTCAATTATTATATAAGAAAATCCACCTGCTGAGCAGGGAGCCCAATGTGGGGCTCCATCCCAGGACCCTGGGATCATGACCTGAGCCAAAAGCAGATACTTAATCGACTGAGCCACCCAGGCACCCTGTGCTAAAAATATTATGTAAGGAACAATTTACCACTAGTCACTCAAAATATGTCTTATTTTCAATTATTTGAAATGTACATATATGCTAAAATAAAATTGTTCCTTTCTCTTTCATATTTAAAAATGTCCTGGAATGCCTGGGAGGTTAAGCCATTTGCTCAGGTCATGATCCCAGGGTCCTTGGATGGAGTCCCGCATCCAGCTCCCTGCTCAGTAGGGAGCCTGCTTCTCCCTCTATCTGGTCTGCCTGCTGCTCCCCCTGCTTGAACTCTCTCTCTCTCTGACAAATAAGATCTTTTTTAATAAAATAATAATAAAAGTAAAAAAAAATTAAAATCTCCCTTTATCTCAATCTTACTCTCATTCTTACTCTATTGCTTTTGTTTTGCTGCTTAACTAAATTAATGCTTTATTTGCTGGTTATATCTGCAAACAATGAGTATATCAACAGGTTAAGAGGGCAATTCATTTGGATAGGAGTCAGGAGATTGGAAGCTTTGACCTTCCAAATTTAAGCAATTCCATCTTCTTCTAGTTTGCTGTCCACTTCTTTATAACTTTTTTATTTATTTCAAGTTTTTGCTTAAATTTTAGTTAGTTAACATATAGTGTAATATTAGTTTCAGGTGTAGAATTTAGTGATTCAACACTTACATATTACAGCCAGTGCTCATCACAGCCAGTGCCCTCCTGAATACCCGTCACCCATTGAGCCCATCCCTGCACCCACCTCCCCTCCAGCAACCCTCAGTTCTCTGTAATTAGGCCTTTTATGGTTTGCCTCCCTCTCTCTCTTTTTTTTTCCTTTCCCCTATGTTCATCTGTCTTCTTTCTTAAATTCCACATATGAATAAAGTCATATGGTATTTGTCCTTCTCTGACTTATTTCTCTATCCTTCTAATAATTAATTGAGAGAGACAGCCTTTTTGCACTATTTGGGGCATTACGTTTTAGTAAGGCCTTTAATTATTTAAGCAGATGAGGATGGAAATGCAGACTTTTCAACTACATTTCCTGTGGTCAGTAAATTTGTACAATATCTTCCTTTAATTTGTTCTATTACAATGTTTCTGTGTAGATAAGCAGAGTCCTCAAGATACTATACAACTAATTATGAGCTAATCTATTCCCTTAAAGAATTTACCAGAAGTTCTCAAATTACTTAGTAAGAGACAATGTATTCTACATAGTCCTGCCTATTATGTAGCATCTTTGTTATCATGCCAGAACTTTGGTATAAGTCAGGTCAAATTATCAGCTAAGTTTCTTACCCCATTTGAGGGTTGGCCAAATTTTAAAGAATAAGTGATAGTGGGGTTTTTCTTTTCTTTTTCTTTTTCTTTTTTTTTTTTTTTTTTGCTTTTGTTTTACACATTACAGTTTTTTTTTTTAAATGAAGACCAAAAAATCAAACGTCAATATGCAGAATGGTCTTCATGGTTTCTCTTTTTATGGACATCTGGATAAATAAAGTAGCTGATAAAATCTGTGCTCTATATTATATATTCTTCAATTTGTTCTGCACTGATTTAGAGGACAGGTCATATGGAGGCAAATCCATAGTTCTGATTAATGGCTGGAACTAATTTGTCATTGTTTTCTATATCCAAAACCCCTATAAGTTAATGGGTTACTACAGATGCACAAAATAGCCAAGGCATCTTATATCAATAGGTATTGAGAGAAAACGTGCTGGGCAACACATGATCTCCCAAACTAAATGGCATTCAAAAATAACCTTTCTTCTCATATTCATGAATGTTCAGATCTACTTCAGGGCTCAGTTGGTTGGACGACTGCCTTCGGCTCAGGTCATGATCCCGGAGTCCGGGGATCGAGTCCCGCATCGGGCTCCCAGCTCCATGGGGAGTCTGCTTCCTCTCTGACCTTCTCCTCGCTCATGCTCTCTCTCACTATCTCTCTCAAATAAATAAATAAAAATCTTTAAAAAAAAAAAAAAAAAAAAAACTAAATAAGAGTTCAGCTTCAGAACTCTGCTTCTAGCCAGGGGCCCAGTTTGATTGTTTACTGCAGGCTAGTAGCGCTGTAACAACACGGGCCCAGGCTGAAGGGACAGCAGCTACTCAAGAAAACCTCTTTTCAGTGAGAGGAGAAGCATACATGGATGAGCTTAACTATGAAAGCACAAGAGAAACATCTGCATATATCACACCAGATAATATCTCATTTGTCAAAGCAAGTCATATGGCCTAGCCCACAGGCAAGCTCTCAGGATAAACAATCTGCCCACTTTGTAGTCAAAGCCTAACTAAAACGGCACTGAAGTATTATTGTCCCAAAAAGACAGGAGGTGGGAGTGAATGTTAATGAAGAGTAACCTAATCTATCTCAGAATTTAAATTGTATGTGATGCATTTAGGTACATACTGGTTTAGGTAGGAGACAACCAATGAAATTTTTTTGACATATTATATATAGTTTCTTCTGACATACATGTGTATCTGTTTAATAAATTTGAATATAATTATTATTAAAAATTAATTAGAACTGAAGTTGTTTAAATTTTAATACTATGTTTTATTTAACTCAATATATCTAAGACACTATCATTTTAATATGCAACCAATATAAAACTTATTAGTGAGATACTCTGTGCTCTTGTTTTCATTCCAAGACTTTAAAATTTGGTGTGCATCTTACACTTACTGATGGAACATGACAATCTAATGCAACACATGTTCCTGCATAGAATCCTGTGTGGCATAAGAAAGAAGTGTTGTTGGGACAGTTGGAAAATCTGAATGTGAACAGGGTCTGTGAATTTATGGTAGTATTATTTTAATGTTGATTTTCAGATTGGTAGGGCTGAATAGCTATCATATATGAGAGACTCTCTGGGGGAGTTACCCTACAAGTAAACCTTTGAAGACATTTTATATGTAAACATCATTTTTTAAATTTTAAAATTTTGCTATTTGAACCAGTCATTAGAAATGATGATCCTAAAAATCCTACTTTTGTAATGATTGTTTATTTTAATCAAGAGGTCAAAATAAATTAATTTGCAAATGCATCAGAATAAAGCACATCTATTTTTTCTCAGTCTTAATTCACTAATTATAAACAATGATTTATGTCCATATATGATCACAAGCAGTAATTATCACTTAAAATAGCTTGAAAACTGTCATGCTTAAAAAAATACAAATTTACTTATATCTAAGGACAAAATTTAGGGATCTTACACTAAAGAAAACTTAAAAAAGAAAGCAATCTGCCATCTAGTACAATGGTAAGAATTTGGTAGTAGTATTAGATATACAGAGCATAATTTATGTTGTAAGATATTTTAATGTATAACTGGAAAAGAAGATTTTCATGTTGCTAATAGCAAATCGTCATTTTAAAATATAATGCTGTTACTTCAAAACCTCTAGCCATTTCAATTAAAAAATGCATTCTGTTAATAATCCAGATGTTTCATTTTTAATTACACTAAGCATCTGGATATTTTGGAACATCTGTTTGGCTTTCTGTTTTACAATATCCAATGTTAACTTTTGAATTTAACCAATGCATTTGTCTATAAAGAAATACGGGGCATACACACACATACACATAAACTTAAACCTTTATGTACAAATTCTCCCTAAAATCTTCAATCCCAAATAAATTGATGAATGCATGCAGAGACCTTTTAAAACCACGTTTAATAACATATTTATTATCACCCTAATAAAATATGCATACATATCATTTTATCTACATGTTACAGACATGTAGATATAGAATTTACATTATATACGTATAATATATATATGATATATGTAATCAGAAAATATATATTTATAATTACGGAGGGAAAAAAGGCTGTTCTGGAGGACTAAGAGAATGGTGTCCCCTAGTTAACAAAATGAAATCTGTGTCTATGTTAGAAAAAAATTATTATCCTTTAAGTGCTATCCACAGATTATTTTCAAGATACTTAAATTGAATCACTATATTGTACACCTAAAACTATTATTCTGTATGTTAACTAACTGGAGTTTAAATAAAAACTTAAAAAAAAAAGAAGATAAAATTAGTTGTAAATCATTTAATGATTGCATATTTCACCATGTAGATACATAAAATCTGTTGATTCTTGTCAAATTCCTAACATGTGGGTATTTTCAAGAAATACTCACAAAATTTCACAAAATATAAAAAATATAAAGTTTAAATGGTGAAACTTTAGGAAACTGACACAGAATCTCTATGGTTTTCTAGTGGATATATCAAAATACAAGGCCCTAGGGCACCTGGGTTAAGCCTCTGCCTTGGGCGCAGGACATCATCTCGAGGTCCTGGGATGGAGAGCCCGCATCCGGCTCTCTGCTCAGCAGGGAGTCTGCTCTCCTCTCCCTCTCTCTCTGTCCCTCTGCCTACTTGTGATCTCTGTCAAATAAAAAATAAAATCTTTAACAACAAAAAAAACTACAAGGCCCTAAATCATGACTATCCCTTTAACTTATAAACAAATATGAATGCAAGTTGTTAACTCAAAAAACGTTCATCATCATGAATGAGCTTTTCCTTTTTAGAATTTTTGGAATAAAGCTGTAATAATTATAATATGCTGAAATTTCTTTTCTTATATAACTAATTTTCTCTGAATGAGCTCAGATATTATATTTTACATATTTAATAATCTTTTTGATAACATCACCATTATTTTAAAGTATAGAGAATTACCAATGATTATCGAGAAATATACAGCATTTACTTTGAAAACAGCACAAGAGACTGCAATGATTTAAAAAATTCTTGATTTTTACATATGTAATTATGCATATTTGCATAAGAAAATATTTCAATTAATTGTAATTCTTTTAAATATGTAATTTTCTATCTGGAAACAAATCTAGGCTAGTGTTTTGAATACTCAAGGTTAAAATATTTAAAGAAATTCATGACTCTCAATTTTCTGTAAATGGATAGAAAATAATTTATGGTCTCATTCAAATTAATGTGCTTTTCAACAGTCTTCTAAAATTACAATGTTATTATTCTCTTTTTCCTCCAGCTAATTTTAATTTTTGGCCAGCATTTCCATATTTCCCCTAATCCTCAGCCCCTATTCTGTTTCTGAGTTTGATGATTTTAGATTCCATGTAAGTGAGATCACACAGTATTTGCCCTCAACTCTCTTACTTATTTCACTTAGCATAACACCCTCAAAGTTTATCTATATTGTCTCAAATGGTTGAATTTCCTTTTTTATGGCTCATTAATATTCTACTGTGTGTGTACTTCTTTATCCATTCACCCATTAGGTTGCTTCCATATCTTGTTTATTGTGATAATGCCACAATAAACATGGGAATGCGGATATCTATTCAATATCCTAGTATCATTTTCTTTGAAAATGTACCTAGAACAGGGGTTGCTGAAACATATGGTAGTTCAATTTTATATTTTTTGAGGAACTTCCACCATAATAGCTGCACCAATTTTCATTCCAATCAACAGTACATAAGAGTTCCCTTTGCTATACATCCTCATCAACACTTGCTTTCTTTTGTTTGTAATGATAGCCATTCTAACAGGTTGGGGTGATATCTGTTCTTTTTCGAGATTGCTTTGGTAGTATGGACATTTTAAAAATATTGACTCTTCTGATCCATAAATACAGGATGTCCTTTCCATTTGTTTGCATCTTCTTCAATTTTTTCATCAATGTCTTATAATTTGGGGAATATAGAATTTCACTTACCTTTTTAAATTTATTCCCAAGTATTTTATTGTTTTGATACTATGGTTAAATGGGAATATTTTATTTCTTTCTTTTTCAGATAGTTCGTTGTTAGTATATGGAAATGTAACTGATTTTCGGATGTTTATTTTGCATCCTGAAACTTCCAAATTTATTACTTCCAAGTTTTTTGGTGGAGTTTTAAGATTTTCTATATATAAGATCATGTCATCAACAGAAATATTTTTACTTTTTCCTTTGATATGTGGATGGCTTTTATTTCTTTCATGCCTAATTGCTCTAAGACTTCCGGACTGTTGAATAGGAGTGGTGCAAATGGCCACCCTTATCTTGTCCTTGATCTTAGAAGGAAAGCTTTCAACATTTCACATTTGATTATGGTGTTAACTTTGGGTTTGTCATATATGGCCTTCATTAGTTGGCATATGTTTCTTCTATATCCAGTTTTTGAGAGTTTTTCTCATGAAAAAAAGTTAAATTTTATCAAATATTTTTTGTGCATTCACTGAGATGATCACATGATTTTTCTTTCATTCCATTAATGAAATTTATTGCATTTATTGATGTGCATATATTGAATTATCCTTGACCTAGGGATAAATTCCACTTGATCATAGTATATAGTTCTTTTAATAAGCTGTTGAATTTGGCTTGCTAGTACTATTTCCAACTTTTTTGTATCTGTATTCATCAGTGATATTGTCCTGTAGTTTTCTTTTAGTATCCTTACCTGGCTTTGGTAACAAGGTAATGCTAGTTTTAGAAAATAACTTTGAAAGTGTTACCTCCTCTTCACTTTTTCAGATCTGAAAAGAATTGGAATTAATTTTTCTTAAATACTTTGTTGAACTCACATATGAAGCCATCTGGTCTTAAGGTTTTGGGTTGTGAGCTTACTGATTACCTATTTAATCTCCTTACTTGCTATTTGTTATTTGAGAATTTCTATTTCTTCATTATTCAGACTTGGTATGTTGTAGAAATTTATCAGTTTCTTTTAGGTTACCCAATTTGTTGACATATAATTGTTTATAGTAATTTGTTCTGATCCTTTGTATTTCTGTAGTATTGGTTGCAATGTCTCCTCTTGTAAGAGGAGTTTGTAAAATTGTAATTTTACTTGAATTGTCTTTTTTCCTATGGTAAGCCTAGTTAAAGGTTTATCCCTTTTGTTCATATTTGCACAAAACTAATTCTTAGGGTATTTTTTTTTTATCTTTTCTGTTGTTTTTCTAGTCTCTGTTTCATAAATTTCTGCTCTGATCTTTATTATGAACTTCCTTCTGCTAACTTTGTGCTTAGCTATTATCTTTCTATTTCCCTTAGGTATAATGCCTTAAGGCATTTAACCCTATAAAATTTCTTTCTGGCACTGCTTTGCTGAATCTTATTAGTTTTTGTATGTCCCGTTTCCTAATCTTTTTTGTTCCAAGATATATTTCTCTTTTGATTTCATCTTTTCCCATTGGTTGTTCAGGAGTGTCTTATTTCATTTACATGTACTTGTGAATTTTCTAGCTTTTCTGCTGTTATTAATATCTACTTTCAGGGTGCCTGGGTGGCTCAGTTGGTTAAGCGACTGCCTTTGGCTCAGGTCATGGTTCTGGAGTTCCAGGATTGAGTCCTGCATTGAGCTCCCTGCTCGGCAGGGAGTCTGCTTCTCTCTCTGACCCTCCCCCTTCTCATGCTCTCTCTCTCTCTCTCAAATAAATAAATAAAATCTTGAAAAAAAATTTACTTTCATACCACTGTAGTAGAAAAATGCACTTGGTATGATTTTTTTTTTTTAAGATTTTATTTATTTGTCAGAAGGAGAGAGAGAGAGAGAGAGAGAGTGGGCAAAAAGGAGACAACACAAGCAGGGGGAGTGGCAGGCTGAGGGAGAAGCAGGCTCCCTGCCAAGCAAGGAGCCCGATGAGGGACTCAATCCCAGGACCCTTTTGATTATTGATCATGACCTGAGCCACAGGCAGAGAGGCTTAACCAACTGAGCCACGCAGGCTTTCCATACTTGGTATGATATCAATCTTTAAATTTTCTGAGACTTATTTTGTGACATAATGTGATCTGTTGTGGAGAATGCTTCACGTGTGTATGATAAAAATGTTCGATGAAATGTTCTGTGTATGTCCTTTAGGACTATTTGATCTAAAGTATAGGTCAAGTCTAGTGTTGTTCTGTTTTTTGTTTGTTTGTTTGTTTAGGTTTTTTTTTTTTATTGATTTTCTGCTTGGATGATCATCCATTGTTGACAGCAGGGTACTGAAGTCCACTACTATTATTGTATTGTTGTCTATTATTCCCTTCAGATTTGTTAATATTTGCTTAAGTATATTTAGGTGCTCCAATGTCAGATACATATATATTTACAGTTGTTATGTCCTCTTGATGAACTGACTACTTTATCATTTTATAATGACCTTTTCTCTTGTTAAAGGTTTTGACTTAAAGCCTACTTTGATAAAATTATAGCTTCCCCTGTTCCATTTTGCTTTTCATATGCATGTAAGATCTTCCTTTCCTTCACTTTTGGACTACGTGTGTCCTTGAAGCTGAAGAGAGTCTCTCATAGGTTACACATAGTTGGCTCTTGTTTTTGTTCATTCAGCTACTCTATTTTGATTAGAAAATCAGTGTTCTTTAGGTGAACTTAGTTTTGTTTCTATGTGAAATATACATTATCCATCAGCAATGGGAAACCCAGTTGCCAATAAAATTGTATTTATAAAATATATCTGGAAACAAAGGTATTTGTAAGAATAAACTCATGGGACGTAAGACAGGTACATAAGACATAAGACATGGCATATAAGACAGACATATGCAATAACTAAGTCCCATTTCTGTTGTTTATCAAACACTGAACTAAGTATAAACAAGACTATTTTTATTGCATTTCTAAAGTTAAGAAGTCTATCTACTTTCCAAGTATTAACCTTTCTTAACAAGGAGAATTAGAAAAGAGAAGGATCTAGGAACACATTTATAGCAGTAACAGCAAGATTTAACAACTGGAAGTCTGACATAAAGAAAATAAAGATAATAAAAATTGAAGTTTATAAATTGAAAACCACAGAATTATGTTTCAATGTCAGAGAACACGGCCTACAAAATATGTTATTTCCAAAGTATATTTCTTAGTCACAGCACAAGAATAAAATTTATAATGATGACCGCAAAACATCCAAACTATAAGTTAAGTCATGTACTACATAATTGACTTAAAAAATTAGGAACGCAGATAATATATTCAAAAACTCATTTCAGGCAAACCATTAATCATTCAATTACATAATGACTTCATGGAAAGACTAAAGCATATATAAGTAAGAGTTTATCAAGTGTTCTTATGATAACTCATAGTCTCAAAGTTCTTAATATTGTTTTCAGTTCTGAAAATCTCAGATAATTTTTTGCATGTTTTTAACATTTCTCTTTTACTGATAAAAATTGAAGGTTATATAGATGGATAGCTATTCAGATTGGTTAAAGGCCTAGTATGTACTCAAGAATTTTGTGGCCAAATTAGGCTGACAAGATAATACGTACACTTACTAGACTAGTTTATAATCTTTAAGTTAAAAAAAAAAGAAAAACTGATGAATCTGCTAAGAACACATATATTATGATTTAGTATGGTAGAGAAATGAACAAGACTCTCTTTTTGACAATCATAACAAAGAAACACATTTCTGAATCCCCATAAAATAGAGTCTTATTGCAGTATGTTGCACTGCACCATGCTATATTCTAAAAGATGTTTAAAAATATTCTATGGATTATTCATATTGCTCTTCTCTGATCAAGTCTTAATTTTTGGAGTTGATATTTTAGTTATATCTAAGTATTAAATTAAGTAATATAAATGTAAAAATGTTGATACATGTTTATACATGTTTATAAAATAAATATACCTTAAAGATTTTATTATGTTCATTATTTAAAGGGAGAATAAACTATTATGACCAACTTAAGAAGTTCCTGAGAATATACATAATTACATTCTCAACAAATAAACAATATATAGATACAGAAAGAGAAACCTTTAACAAAAAATGTCAGGTTAGGATTGTTGGGTTAAATACAAAAATGATATATCTTCCTGTTTTATAGGAAAATAAACCCTTGTGGTTATCTGTTACAGCAGACAGAAATTATTTGCATCTCTACCAGTCAGAGACCTAGAAGTTAACTTCTGTCCCTACAGAGCTCTAAGTTAGGTTAGGAAGTAGGAAATCAAGCCTAGTGTTGCACTAAAAGAGCACCTAATAGCTACTTTTTTTTTTTTTTTTTTTTTGGTCTATTTCCAAGTTTCAGGTAATAGTTGTGGTACCTTTTAAATTATTATAGATAATTGAATAGGGACCATACATTAAATTTTTTTTTTTGTTTTCTAAAACCTAGTATTCTATTCATACCTTGTGATATTAGTTTTCTAATACATAATTTAAAAAAATGATACCCCAGGTATGAAATGAACAAGTCCCAACATTAGTATTTGCAATGTATATATAAATTAATTTGCACAAAATTTTTTAAAACATTTGTAGTAATTATTTTTCTGAATAAGGTATTTTAAATCTTTTTGCCTACATTTCAGACATTGTTCTAGTAAGCTTGAGATATATTAGAAACTCTTTCAATATTTAAGAAATAAATTGACAAATGTAATAAATACACAAATAATATATGAAGTGACTGCTGCTTGTAGAATGGTTAAAAAATTGAGACTAATTAGGGAGTTAAGATGTGAGCTATGACTTACACTTCTAAATGGTTTTGTCAGGTAGGCCTAATGAAGGAGGACACACTGAACAGACACAAGTAGGTGAGCGTCATGTAGACATCAGGAGTAAGAGAGAAGGTAGAGAGAACCTAGTGCACAAATTCAGAGGCTAGAGTGCACCAGGCCTGCTGTCTAGGCCAAATTATTGATGGAACCTACATATTAATAGGTCAAGGGAGACCTTGTAAAAAGAGAAAGTCTGATATTTAGCTGAACAGTATGCCACTTTCCTGATAATTCTTCCCTAAGTGTATTTTCATCATTACAAAATAACGCTATTATGGAGTTGAGCCTATTTATTTATTTACTTACTTTTTAAGAGAGAGAGAGCCTGTGTGTGTGGGCAGGGGGAAGCAGCAGAGGAGACAGAGAATCTCAAGCAGATTCCATGCTGAGCGTGGAGCCCCACGCAGGGCCGATATCTACACTGAGATCATGACCTGATCTGAAATCATGAGTCAGATATTTAAATGGTTAAGCCCTCCAGGCATCCTTAGGGTTGACTCAATTTAAATCTGCCATTGTTCCTAGTACTAAGAATCTGAGATTATTACCCCTTAAAATCAATATTTTTTTCTTATCTTTTCAAATCGTGATATATACTTGTTATATAAATTTGTTATATACTCAGATGAAGATGAAGACAACTTAGAACCTCACTTATTCTTAAAATTTATTAATTACATAAATGTGCTTATTTTTTTTTCTCTTTATGTTTCTGTATGACTTTCAATTGATACTACCTATTAAAAATTTTCTAATTTTGAATTCAAAATGCAATAATACATACTAAGCCAGAATAACTGAGTAGGCTTTTCTGTGCAATATAAGAGTTGAAACAGAGATCTATTGAGTTGGAGATCGACTTCATAGATTCAAATAGAGATCTATTTCATAAACTTTTATGTTAAATTACCATGTTTTATCTCAATTTTTGGTCAAATTCAATATTAAGCTAGCAACTCACTTAAAATATACAGTTTGATACCAATTCAAATAGCTTCCCATTAATTTTAGAAGACAACAGGCAGTTAATGTTATTTTTCCCAAATTAAGAATATTTGGAGTTTCTCTGGAATCACAGTCATTAATAATCTACGTAGTTTTATACTTAAATCACTTTAGGTAATTGATCGCAAGAGGTTAACAATCACAAAGAAAAAGTTTTAAATCAACAAACTAAAACTTATTTGATTCACTCAAGACAGAGATTCTGCATAATAACATACTCTAGTTTGAAATATGTGTCCTTGAGAAGTCACCTTCAAAGATTATTAATTGCTGCACTGATAAATATATAACAAGTGTATAAGTTTTGGAAAGACAGTGGAGTGGGAAGGACCAGAAATCTGTCACCTCACTTGGACAGTAACTGTGCTGACAGAGTCTGTCTGACATAACTCTTTTGTATTTCCAGAGTCTATGGTAGGCTTGCATCTCCCAAAAAGCACTCCACTGCCCAAATATTGAAGATCTTTATTCTGATTACTGCTGGCTGCTTTGGATCATAGAGTTACACATAAAGTGGCTTATTGCATGCCCCTCCCACATGCACTGACTAAGTAGACTTGCAGGGAATTCAAACATTCCTCCACCCTTTCTTCGTTTTTCCACTTTGGGAGCCAGACACTGAATGCTATTTCTTTCTTTCTTTCTTTTTTTTTTTTTTTAATTTTTTAATTTTTTTTTTTTTAATCTTACTTATTTATTTGAAAGAGAGTGAGAGAGAGCACAGGCAGGGCTGACGAGCAGAGGAAGAGGGAGAGAAACAGGTTCCTTGCTAACCAGGGAACCCAATGTGGGACTCTCTGTAGGATTCAATCCCCGGATCCTGGGATTCTGAACTGAGCCGAATGCAGATGCTTAACTGACTGAGCCACCCAGGCACCCAAAGACTAG
Source organism: Neogale vison (assembly GCF_020171115.1). Taxonomy (NCBI): domain Eukaryota; kingdom Metazoa; phylum Chordata; class Mammalia; order Carnivora; family Mustelidae; genus Neogale; species Neogale vison. The sequence goes on from NC_058091.1 coordinate 296,053,944, forward strand.
AACTTTCGAAAGTAATCACATATATGGGGGGAAATGGAAAATTACCAAACATAACACAGAATAAAAAAATAATAATAATAACAGAAAATGGCAAGGGTGTGAAGAAATTGGAATCCTTGTGCACTTTTGTTGGGAGTGTAAAATAGCAATGCACTGTGGAAAACAGGAGGGCAATTCCTCAAAAAATTAAAAATTGAATTACCAAATGATACAGCAATTCCATTTCTCAGTATATACTCAAAATAATTGAAATTATGGTCTTGAGGAGATATTTTTACACTCAGTATTTAACAGCAGCATTACTCACAACAGCTAAAGTGTGGTAGCACCCAAGTGTGAATCAATAGGTGAAGGGGGGGCAAAATGTAATATATACACACAATGGAATATTATTCATCCTTAAAAATGAAAGCAATTTTGACATATGCTACAACACAGATGAACCTTGCGGAAGTTGTGCTAAGCGAGATATGCCAGTCATTAAAAAAAAGATATATACTGTATAATTACACTTAACATGAGGTACTTAGAGTAGTCAAATTATAGAGACAGAAAGTAGAATGGTGGTTGCCAATGGATAGGAAGAGGGAGAATAAGGAATTATTGTTTAATGGGGCAGCTTTGTAAGATGAAGAGTTCTGAATACAGACGGATGGTGGTGATTGTGGCACAACAATATGAATGTAGTTAAAGCCACTGAACTGTACACTTACAAATGGCTACAAAGACTAATTTCATATCATGTGTATTTTATCACACAAAACAGAAATATATACATATCATATATGCATAATATTAAATCACTATTTAGCATAAACATGTTTACCTCCCTGCTCTATCTCCACTCTACCCTGGGGCTCCAGCAACTAAACAATCTCAGGTGCAGTGTACAGGTTCAGGAACTATTGTTGAAATAATGATTAATTTCTATTTGTTTAAAAAAAGTAATTTTAAGCATAGTTTCTATATTTTGTTTTAAAAAACCCCTGACTAGGGGCGCCTCAGTGGCTCAGTGGGTTAAAGCCTCTGCTTTCGGCTCAGGTCATGATCCCAGGGTCCTGGGATCGAGCCCCTCATCAGGCTCTCTGCTCAGCAGGGAGCCTGCTTCCTCCTCTCTCTCTCTGTCTGCCTCTCTGCCTGCTTGTGATCTCTGCCTGTCAAATAAATAAATAAAATCTTAAAAAAAAAAAAACCTGACTAATCCTCACCAAGGTAATACATTCTGTTATAAACGTTTGAAAGTAAACTCACCTATTACATAGAAAGATAAACTTAAAGTCAGTCTTTCTTGTTTACTCATCTACTGTAACTATAGCATCTAAAAAAAAAAAAACCGCTAAATTATTTTATGAAATAAAACGTGCAGGCTTTCTTTTCAAATAAAGGATTAACATTTTCTTTCCAAAACAAAAATACAAGGGTTACTGAATGACATAAAATAATGGAGAGTAATAACTCAGTTTTTAATATAATTAAATTCAAGATGTTTTCATTAAAAATACTAATCAAACATTATTTACTGGAGTTAAAGGTATGGAGTTATATAAAAGTCCTGACTTTCTTTAGATAATAAGAAATTTTTTTTTTCTGATTGGTTGAATTCAATAATCATATGAACAAATATTTGCAGAATAACTGTGGCACATATTAAGGGTAAAACTTCTTTTGAACAAACATTAGTGCTTATTTTGTATACTGAAATATTCCTATATTCCTGTATCTACTCAAATACAAAAATTATTTTCATTTTCACATCAAGTAGAACTGTATTGCTTCCTGGATGCACTGGTTCAAGCTGAGAGAGGAATATTTCTAGAAACAGTGCACAATGGCAAGTTTAATTTTTCAGGTTTAAGGAGGATCCAATCAACAAACGCAACAAAACATCCATCATAGTTCAGATATGCGTTGAGTTCTACATAGACAGAGGGCTTAAAAAGAAGGAACAGGGATAAGTTACAGGATACAGAGAAACAGAAACAGTTTTGATAAAATGTATCTTTCTTCAGAGATAAAGAGAGAACAAGATCAACAAAATCAGGCAAACAAAATTGTAGAAATTCATCACAGGAATGCAGACATTTGGATATGAATTATTACAAGAAGCAATATATTTTAAAGTAATCACTGTACATTGTCCACTGTGGTTAAGATCATGGACTCTACTCCGATGTTCTAGGTTGAATCAGTATACAATTTCAGAGTATGACTTTCGACAATTTACTAAATCTTCTGGTGCCATCTATGAAATAAACATGCTACAGTGCCTCATATGGTTATGAGATTAAATGACCCCTCATTCAGCGTACTGTCTGGCAAATGGTGATTTCAAAATAAACATTAGCCATTATTTTTAGTATTATCAACAGATCAGAAAATGTATCTGTAAAACAGGAGACAAAAATCAGCGACAAGTGGCTAAGCTATTTTTTAAAAGATCAAGTAAAAAGGGAGATGTATGGGACCAAAAAAATGATTTAAAATAAATTATAAATGTAAAAGCAGGTTTTAAATAGTTTTTAGCATATTAAGGAGTATAACTCTAGAGAAAATTGCATTTGTGATGTTTTTCCAATGTTGAAAAGAAAAGGATGGAAAGAAAAATGATGAGAAATATAAGCATTATGGCTAATAATAGTGAAAGGAAAATTAGAGTGCCTAATATGCCCAGATTATATCTCAACAGTGTTTATCTGTGCAATTCCCAGTATATTTTTCTCCCCATCAAATCCTGACAAGGGCAATTTTTCCCTTTTCAAATAAATACCAAAGCAGAAAATGGTTCACAAATCCACAGCCTCAAGTCCCAGTGTCTACAAGAAGACTTGCTGTACCAGAACTAGAAGGCAAAAGAGAAATAAAAAAGGCATGTAGAGCCACTTGGGCAAGGAATGGGCATCCTGAAAGGGGTGGAGAGAAAGATGTGCTGTCTTTTGTGCACTGAGAGTTAAGGAACAAAGTGACTATGACCCAGACAAGCAAGAAATTTTGTTTTTATTGAGTCTACTTTTTAATTAGTTTCCCTCTCCACAATTTTCTGCCTTCCATTAACGTGACTTTTTATTTAGTTTTTCCCCTGTACTCTTTTAAAGAAGAAGATGCACCCCGAGGACATAACTAAGATTCTCTGTATCTCAGTTACCTCCACTAAGAGAATAGGTTGGGAATTATTTTGCCTACCTGAAAGGTTATTATGAAATTTAAATTAGTTTCATGCATATAAAGTACACATGGAAAAAAAAATCATTAAGTATCAGTCATTACTATCATTCTTTTCTCATTACATATCTGAATTTGTTTTTAAATATAAACTGATGCTTTTAATTAGCAAATGGAAAAATAAATTTCCATATGTATACATATATACATGTATACACATATATCATAAGTGATGAGCTTTATATAATGAGACATTTTCAGATATATGTCAAACAGGTTAAGAAAGACTGGCTTTTATCTCACAGTTGATTTACCTACAACCTTAACAAAATATAGCACATCACTTACCTGGAATGATAGTTTACTAAGTAACCACTATTTCCACAGTGGAAATTGTATCTACATCTAATGTTTATCTATTGATATATCTGTATTTATATATTCATATATATGGAGAATTAAAGGAAAGATAATCTAGAGACAATATAGATCTAGATATATAGAGAGATGTCTATACAAAACATCTATCTATCTATCTATCTAGATCTAGAGATAGAGCCAGAGACAGAAACAGACATAAAGATATATCCTAAATATAACAGGCTTCAATAGTATATCATGGACTTATATTTTTTTCAGTGTATAATTGTATGAGGGTTTATCTGAACAGTAAATAATACTGGTGCATAATTTATCCTGACCAAATGGGAGTGGGTATAATAATAATTTCTTTGTGTTTTCAGTTTCCAATCATATCTACCTTAACAGTATTTTTTATACTTAGAAATCTATACTATCTTTAATGGGTTGCTGAGGTCTTCTTTAACTTAACATTGTAATAGAAACATGTTCAATGTACCCTAAAGACCTAGTGATTAACTCAGCTATCTTCAGTAAAAGTCAGTTCATTTAGAATTTTACCTCCTTCAGTTCTCTTAGCCTGCTTAAAGCCATACATGCTCAATAGTGATAATTCATGTTTATAATGATAACTTCGAGGAACTACAAGATTCCAGTGTACTTCCTGACTCTTTGAAGAAATAATATGTTTAGCACTGAATTAATTTTATTATGCTCCCAGACTTTTCAAATAACTAATCTCCATATTCTCTAGAAAATATAATAATTAACCAAGATTTCTCAAACCCCCTATAGCATTTTAGGTAATTAAATTTACTGTATGGAGAATTGATTTGAACTCTGTGGATAGTAGAACCCAATGTTCTTTTATTTTAAAAAATGCCTTGAGCAGGTTTACTTTTGCTATGTTGATTTTTTTTTTTCATTTTTATAGTTGTAGTATTGGTATGCAGTTTGCTAATTTAAGGTGCCTGACACACAACAGGAATGAATAAGTGAGTGTTGTCGTTGTGGCTGTTATATTTGCTACTCTACAACTTCAGTTCATTCCATAACCTCTGCTGATAGAGATGATGGGAGTGGTGTGACTCAGTGGGCCACATTATTTTACATCTGGTCTATATTAAAATCTTGGATGTCACATTTATTAATTGAGTTCCTGAACCTCAGTTATTTTTTTCTTATCTAAAATGGGGTCACAGAAATGCTGCGCCCTATAAATATGACATATTTATATATTATAGGAGTTGACAATTTATAATAGCTAATGTGATAACTGTTATAGCCAAAACCCTTGATATAAACTAGGCTTAAATAATTAAACAATTTTTTGAGTATGTATATAATAAGCATGCAGTTATAAAGTTTAAGTTCCAAAAGGTAGGCAGATACTAATAGCCTCAAAAGTGAACTCAAGTTTATGGAACTAAAGTGATGAAGTATGCATGTAAAGAAAGAAAAAGATCCCCACTTCTTTTGTATAGACAATTCCATATCTATAATGAGAATCAGAAAGCATTATTTTTGTTTTGAAGGGAAAAACAAGGTTTATTATCTGTTGAAATGTCATTTCTGCTCATTATATTTTAAACAATGTAATCACTTTGTGAAAAGTTGCTTATGCACTCAAAAATTAATATACTCACAGTTTTGATGAAGATAGTCATAAACTAGTCTGCAATTACAATGATTGTTTGATTTTAAGAAAACAAATGGTTTCATTTTGTGATGAGTGTCAAGGAAGCACAGAATGATAGCTTGTTTAGTTGAATATACAATATGCAAAATATTTCTGTTTTAAATAGTGTTGACTTGTGGAAAAATAATAAATTTTTCGAATGCAGATGTTCCCACAATTGTATAATTCTCAATGCAGGGCAATGAAGTTTAAATCAAAGCATATATTAAAAATAGTCAAATTATTTTCATCTTCAGATATACCTACTCAGTTGTTAAGGGAATTATGATTACATGCAGAATACTTATGACTTTTCATAATTATTTTATTATAATTTAGTGAGGGAAAAGGAGAATAAAAGATTCAATAATACATGTTCGTCTTCTGATAATAAAGATGTCAGTAAAATTCAATCATCATGCTATATATTTGCTGGCAAAATAGCTTATGTCTTTTAGCTATATCCTGGGGTCAATACATGACATATTTCATGGTTCTATATACAATGATTTATTCACCCTAAATCAAGTAAATCAGAGTCCAAATTTCTACTTGAGAAAATAATGTAGAAAAAGACTTGGCCTCTAAATTCAAAATAAATCTTTCAGTATAAATTACACAATGGTCAAACGATGGAAGAACTTTAAGTAGACTTGAGATTGTATCAAATCTAGAAATCAAAAACAATTTAGCCACAGAACAATCAAATATTTCAGTGATGCCCAATGTTGAAAAATCAATAATATAACTATGATGTCATTTTAGTAGCGTATGTTTAAATACATGGGCTCAGGATTACCTACTAAAGCAAGAAAATTACTTATTTTTAACCCACAGCATACTATGATTAGGGCAAACATTACTATTATAATTTGCAGTGGGTTGGTGAAGGGGAGAAAAAAATCAGGCTCATCCCCAAAGTCATGTTATTGAAATAAAGATGGTCCTGAAAAGAAATCAAGCACAAACACACATAGTGTTGGCAAATAACACACTATATAATGAAAACAGAAAGGAATTAGGTAAAAGTTGGTAAGTGCGTCTTAATAAAGATTCTAAGGTTTTCATTATTTTTTTTCTTTTTCTCTTATTGAGCTTCTCTGTTTCTCTATCTATAATATTTCTGAGGTGAGAAGCATAAAAAAGAAAATGGAATAGAAATCTATATAGAAACCCTAGTTAAACATCTCAATAACTTGGGCAGGATTTTTTGGTTCTGTGTTTGTTTGTGTTTGTTTTGCTAATGGGTAGTCTCATTAGCAGAAATATGGTCTAAACCATTGGTTCCCTCAAAATGAGTGAATATTTAGAAGAATCTAGGAAATATTTTAAAAAGATAATATATTGCTAAATATTGGTATAAAATTCATATTGATTATAAACTTAATATAAATGTCAATTTATTAAATGTTAACAAACTGAGGGAAACGCAGCTAAAGTCCTGGTTCCATTAAGTTCTGGGGAAGAAGAATTCACTAATAAATACACGCTACAATAGCAGACCACAGAATTTTCCTTTGTGATGCCAATGTCAGGAAAGCTCTAAAAGATTTTACAAACAAATTAATTATTTGAAAATGCAGAGATAAGAGAAGAATGGAAATCAATGACTGGAAGGAAGTTGACTTAGCATGGATAGTGGCTATTATTAACAGTATATGCTCTGTTCATAAAGAAAGTGGAGACTTTTGGGGTGATTATATCATTAGGTCATTAGGAATGGAATGAGTGCGTTTGGGAGAGAGGCCCATGTGAATTACATAGAGAAGGTACCCTCTATGAACCAGATCAGATACCTTGATCTTGGACTTTGCAGCCTCCAGGGCAGTGAAAAATAAATTTGTTGTTATAAGCCATCCAGTGTATGGTATATTATTATAGCAGCCCAAATAAATTAAAACAATCTCTAAATTTGGTTTTAGTTATCCCAAATGGATTTTGAAAAACTGACAAAAATTACTGGAATCATGGCAAAGTAGAAGCTACTCTTTGCTTTTTAAATTTTTTAATTATTTACATTTATTTCTACTCTGTCCCTTCCCCAATACATATTTATACTATCTTGTGGTCTCTAGTGTGATATGAAAACTTGCTTCTAGACTGTAATATGTATCTGTTGACTGATGCTCCTAGACTCGTAGTCAATGCTAAAAAGTCTTATCAATTCTGTTGACCATCTGAAACTTTGAAGGATTGGTCAAGAAGAACACCGACTTAGGGGTAATATAAATTCATTTTGTTATGTCTGAAGATGCTATACCACTAACTCTGTATGTGTTCACAAGATGTATCTGCTCAAAAACGAAAAAAAAAAAATCTCCCCCTCAAGCAGCTTTTAAGAATGTTCTGGCTGATGCTGAGTGGAATGGAAAAAAAAAAAAAAAAGGAGGAGATGCCTACATCGTATACGAATGAAGGTGACTTCAATAGCTGGCTCTCACTTTGTGTCAAAATTTCTTCGTTAATTGTAGGGTGTCATTACAAAGTGACAGATCCTGGGACTCCTTATTTTTAATAAATGTATGAAATGCCAATCTTGGAAGACAAATGACATGCAAAACCTTCATTACTGAAGAAAATCAGCTTCTCAATCAAATTATCACTTTCCTTAATAATGTCTGTTTTACTTCAATGAAAGATGTATGTCTACATTACTGTCTTTACTCATTCATCTTCGTCACATACAGAAAGTATACATAATACAGAGGTATTATAGGAGGTAATAAAAAATAAATATATACTACATAACTTGCCGAAATTATTCCTATCTTGTCCGTAGTGAAAATTAATCCAAAATCTTTTAGCTCTTATGTCTCCAAATGGAATATTTGTTACACACAAGCTGTAAGTATTTAAATTCTATTTATCATGACAATCTTTTGCAAATTTTGGTGAATTTTAACATTTCTTTACATAGTACACTGATTGGATTGCAGTTTTTGCTGACTTCTGTTGCTCTACATTATCAAGAATAATTAGCTAACGCTGTCTGTACACCCTAAATATAATTTAACCATATTCAGAAACACGTACTGCTATTGTTTGAATAAAATTAAGTGCATAACTAAACATATGAATTAACTTGCTGTTAAAACCGGAAAAATTTAGATGCTTAAGATTGAACCCATAGCAATATAAGACACTGTAAATTCAGTTACACAAATTTTAATGGATTTTATTATGCTCAAAGGAGCATGTGGAACATTAAAAAAAAAAAAAAAAGCAAACTCTTTGACCCTAATTAATTCAGTTTATTTAGTGAGAAATGTTATTGGAGTATGAATATCAGTCAGCTATTTCTAGATTACAAAACTTAATTTGAGCATGGGCTGGAATTCAGCTGATTCCAGTGGGGCTTTCTCAAGGGTCTATAGGATCCTGGGCTCACTCATGTGTCTGCTCTTTGTCTGAGATAATACTCTAGGTTGGGATCATCTGTTGAAGTCTCTTTAGACCAATTTCACTGCCTGTGTTCCTGCTGAACACATTTACCTACTGAAAACAGTAGACTAGCTGGCCATATCCTTCTAATGGTGATGACAGAAGATCAAGAAACAAGCAAAAATATGGAAGTACTGTCAAACATCTTCTTGTGTTATGTCTGCTAAAAACACATTGATCTAACAGGTTAAATAGACCCAAACTGGGAGGATGTTGTGCTCCAGTTACCAATGATGCATAACAAACTAGAGCCAATCATAATGGTTTAATAAAAGAAACATTTTATTATACGTTATGGATTCTGACTGTCTGAACTATAGGTTAGATTGGCTGGCTGTTTCTCTTGCCTTCCATGGCATTGAATGTGGTTACTCAGTGATTTATCAGGTCATAGATTGGTTAGTCCAGAGGGTTCAAGTTGGCTACATTAACCTGTCTGGAATTTGTGCTGAAAAGGATGACATTTGTTTTTATATGACACCAGAATGCCTAGTTATGACCACTTATACATGATGGACCAGAACAGTCAGATTTCAACACGGTGATGTCTTCCTCTAGAGAAAGCATGCAAAGAGATCCATGCAGAAGTTGCATGAACTTTCTGACAGAGCCCCAGAAGTTGTGTAGTATATATCCCAACACATTCCATTAATTACAAGCAAGTTATAAGGCCAGGCCCAATTCATTAGGAGCAGAATTATAAATCACATTCTGAAGGCAAAATCACATTGTACCAGACTATGTAAGATGAAAGAAAGATATTATCATGGATGGACATCTTTGGAAAATCAAATATGCCATGTATAGCAAAAGTAGCTATGATAAGATTATAGATATAGGAAGAGATAAAGAATTAGAACTATGAAGGTAATTCACTAGAGACATGCATATTGATATTTATGAAAATAATTTTAATATTTTGTGATTAAATTGTAGGTAATATAATTTACTACATTTAATACATATTCATTTTCTATATTTTGTAAAATAAAGTGCATTTTTGGATTTTGTGCCACTTAAACTGAGCCAATATTAAATAACCTATAAAATGCCCTGTATATCACTTGTAAAATATAGAATATAAAAAATATAAAATGAAAATATAAAGAATTGCTGCTTTTAAGATCAATCATTAATGGCTTTATTGTAAAAAGTGCATTTTAAAATCACTCTGTGGTGTCAGTGAGGATGTTTTAAGAGAACACTCTTGCTTAAATAGTAAGAATCTAATTTGACAAAATATAAAATATAAATTTGTATACTGCATTGCTCAACATTATCAAAGTTTAAAAAAACTATATGAAAACATTTTTAAGAACATGTTCTAAGATTTTAGGCATAGGGATATTTTTTGTAGCATTTGTAGAATGACAAAATTCAGAAGGAACAAAAATGGTCAAAAGTGAAACTATAATTTAAAAAACTAAAGCTTTTTGAAATAAAACATAAAAGAACACTAAATATAATATAAACTTATTTACTTATAAACAGAAATAACTTAACATATTAAACAATGAGTTTTAAGTCAATACATGCAAGCATAATCTAGACCAAGAGCTCTTAAAATACCTACCACCATGTCCCACATTGGGCATAGACCTAAATTGTAACATCTCTGGTATCTGAAGTTAGATTAGGCCATATCACTGATTTTCTTTTGATGAAACAGTTGTAATGATACATGCTTTGACCAGTGCAAAAAAAAAAAAAAGCTCACATATACAGACATGGTCCCCCAAGATCTTCTCTCTTTCCAAGTAACTAGATGGGCAACAAGCTGAGAGATTTTGAAATCAATATCATCTGCCTGAACAGTTCTATGGGAAAGAAATTAACTTGTTATTGTTTAACCACTACACTTTTCAGGTCTATTAGCTGCCTCAGCTTATTCTGACTCTACTTATTCAGTAATGCTGCCTTACTGCTGTAAAATAACGAGGAGAGTGTAGTTATTAAGAGAAATGTCTCTGGAGCCACACTGTGGGTTTAATCATCAGCTCTGAACCTTTCTAGAATGTGATATTTGGAAAGTTATTCACTTTCCCTATGCCTCAGTTTCTATAATATTACAATGTGCACAAAAAGAGTCCATACTATTAGAAATATTTTAATAACTGGAAGATAATGCAAAAAAATAAATGGTTGAGTGAGCCCTCAGTGTCATGCTATAAGCCTTGTCTAATGGGTGAATCCAAGGATTATTTAATTCCCTAGGGATATGCTTCTGTATACTATTTACTCTTTGAAGGCACATGTAAAATAGAGCTTTGTGTTCATTAGCAATTCAAGCTGTCTATTAAAAAAAAAAAAAAAAAACCTCAAAACTGAATACTTAGGGCTGTTATTACCTGAAGGATACTAAGGATTTGTTTCTAACCTTGTGATTTTATGTCAATATTATTTCTCTGATGTCCATAAATACTCAATTTTCCAAATGTTCCTTGAACATTGTTTTGTTACCCTGGTGGTTTTCTCATTAGTGAGTTAAATAAAACTTTGATATTTTATTTCTTGGAAAATACAGAATGTATGTATAATAGGCACATAATAACAGTGTTTAAAGGGTGTATGATATAAATATTTAACCAGAGTAAATAGTACATGTCATTGGATATTCTGACAAAAGCATATTTAGTAGTTCAGAAGAATGAAAACCAGTTAGGAGTTGGTCTAAAATAAAACAGGAGATCTAGAGATGGTAATAGGACCAATATAGCTTTCCTTTCCTTTCCCATTTCTCCCCAAATTCTCACATGAGATTAGACAACCAGGATGGCAAAAATCAATAACCACTGACACGTCTAAAAGTAAAAAAGTATCCTGACCAACTCTTCAACCATGAAGGAATATTATAAACCACCAACAGCTACCAGACCAATGTGACTGATCAATAACTATGTGGGAGAAATAAAAATCAAAGAACTACAGAGCTGTTAATTGCTACCAACAAGAAAAGATGGTGGGCCCATTGGAGGTGAGATTAAACCATGAGGGGTTTTACAAGCACTAAGATGAGTATAAGGAGAGTGTGGGAAAGTTACAAAGGAATCAGGTTGTCTGAAGCCTGAATTTGTAAATTAACGAAATCTATTTCTCTTCCTGAACAAAGACTCCTATAGTGAACAGAAACTGCTGAAAACAGAATCCACATTATGCACGAAGGAAACAAGTGGGGAGCTAGAGAAATGAAGCAAAGTGGGTGAGATGTAAAGTAAATGTGTGAGAGGAAGCAGAGGCAGCTGATCTAAGAGCACAGAGTGCCATATTTATAATAACTTCACAGGAATAACAGAAGAGGGAGCTCTGGGATCATGAAACTGGAAAATTTATTCTAATCTGCTCCTCCTACAAGAAAATCATGTGATATAAACTTGAGAAACAGAAAGTATCACGAAATCAGTGAAAATCAGAACTCAAAAAATTAAATTAAAAAGCCAAATCAATGCCTAAAAATAACAAAGAATTAATAGAAAGACATACAGACAGCAAGACCTGAAAACTATGACCGATATTTTAAAACTAAAAAGAAATTAAGGAAAACAAGGAATCTATGAAAACACAGCAGTGATCAGTATGAGAAGATTGAATAGGAAGAAGTAGAAGCAGAGGTGACAGAATTCTAAAAATAATTAAATTACATTAATAAAATCCTTTTGGATATAAAGATTAGATTAAATGGGACAGGGGCACATGGATGGCTCAGGTTAAGCATCTCCCTAAGACTCAGGTCATGATCTCAGCATCCAGGGATGGAGCCCCACATCAGGCTCCCTGCTCAGTGGGAAGTGCGCTTCTCCCTCTCCCACTCCCCGGGTTGTGTTCCCTCTCTCATTGTCTCTCTCTGTCAACTAAATAAATAAAATCTTTAAATGAATAAATTAATTAATTAAATGGCACAAAAATTAAATATAATTAATTATAACAGAAAAATAGATGAAAGGAAAAATGTAAAAAGTAACAATTAAAAGGGTCATAGATGAAGTGATAGAACAAAACAAATATTAAGTTGTAATTTAATAAAATATTTCTGAACTTAAAAAAATTGTCAGTCTTAAGAAACACAAAGAGAGGTGCAGAACTGTTTTAAAATAAAGAGAAATAGAGTAAGGACAGTTAAATTTAATGCATGATCCTGGATTGTACCCTGGAGCAAATAACCAACTTCCTGCTACTTACCAAAAAAAAAGAAAAAAAAAAAAAAAAAAGAAAATGTAAAGGAGAGGAAGGGAGGGGGAAAAGGGGAAAAGAGGGAGAGGGGGTGGGAAGAAGGGAAAAAGAGAGAGGGAAGGAAAAGAGAGGCTCCAGGAGAGGTAGAGTTGAATCTGTAAATTCAAAGAATACATACTCACTGGGTAAATCAACCAAGAATGGCCAATAAAATGATACATAACCCAAACAAACTATGCAGCAAAACTGGGGCATAATGATGACTTCTTCCTAAAATTCAGGAGGATTTTCCATTAACAACAGGATTTATGGAACTGAAAGGTGAAAATAATTGGTCGGTGTTTTTCTATAGATACCTGGCAAAGAAGAAATGTATTTTTTGAAAAAAAAAATCTAAAAATGTGATCATTTCTGTTCCACTGCTTCAACTTCAAGGTCCAAGATTTGTCCCCACAACTACACCCTCAACCAAATATAAACAAATAAAAACAAAACCTTAGTCATAATCTTTCATCTGGGATCCTTGTTTTATTTTCTTTTTCCTATAAATATAAGTCTTTCAAAAACACATAAGAATAAACGAGCCTTGGAGGCTCTACATTTTATGGTTTTATTGGAGTTGAGGTCATCAACAGTAAAGACTGTGTATTAAGACAAAATAATTAGGAATGTGGAATTCCGTGTACTCCTTTGGTTCAATGACTGGAAAGGATACAGAAATTTAATTTAAAATAAAATTACAGGGGCATCTGAGTGGCTGTCAGTTAAGTAGCTGACTCTTGATTTCAGCTCAGGTTATGATCTTGGGGTTCTGGGATCAAGCCGTGTGTGGGCTCCATGCTCAGTGGGGAGTCTGCTTAAGGATTCGCTCTCCTTCTCCCAGTGCCTCATCCCCATTCCTCTCCCTCTCTTAAATAAATCTTTAAAAATTAAGTAATTTATTAATTATATTTAATTACAAATTTGAAAGCTGAGCAGATATCAGTATTTTTGTTCCTAAACTCACCTTTTTGCTACAAATTTGAGAAATGCTCCCACCATGAGATAAGATAACCAAGCTTCTGTTTTTTGTTTGTTTTATTTTGATTTATTTTTATGATAATTGTTACTTTTTCCACTCTAATTTAAATTGCTATTATGTAGTTATGAAGAACTCATCTAAGTTCCTTTAACACTAACTTTTGTTTTACTGATATTTAGAGAATGTTACCCAGTTCATATCTGGTTTTATCTAAAACACTCATTGGATTATAACATAAAAGTAAACACTGGTCCTATGATTATTTATATAAGCAATATTTTTTGTAAGTAGCACATTTTATATGTGCCACTGCAGCCCCTGGCACCTGTCAATTCAGCACATGTTATAAAGAAAAAAAATAATGCCTGATACTTGAAGGTTCATTAAATATGTCAGAGACATGTGAGGATAGACTTTTCACAATATTGAAAAATATTATATGAATGCCAGATTTTCAAACATCTGACACATATCCATGAAGTTTCATCACACAAGCCACGTTTGGCTGACAGCCTGCTCTGAAAAGAATTGGTAGAGAAGTAGCAGTAATGGGAATTCAAGACAACTGTTGCCTGAGACACCATGTTTAGACTGTGACCTTTCAGTTGTTAAGATGATTACCCTACATCTACAGTAGCATAAGTCTGAGAGGCCAACATATAGGGAAGTAGATATGAAAAGAGGGGCTAAGGGTATGAATTTAGATACCACATGAATCAAGAAGTAAGCTTACCAAAAAAATCAATCAAGAAACAGAGTAATGCTGACAAGACGTCTATGACACACAAAGGAAACAGCAAGCCACTTACGGTAACCTTACTGAGAGGCATTGCACATAGACACACACAACTAAATACCCAACTGTATGCTAAAACTTAAAAAAAATGTAATTTTGCAGTATTATATAGTGCAAATTTAATAGATAAATATAATTTATATGATGGAGAACTACAACACGTATATACCGACAAAGTGCCATGAGATTACTGATTTCCCTCATATATTTAGAAATTATGAGTAGACATATGCAAGTCTCACCCAGCATGAGCAAAGCACATTACCACAGAATTGAAGATGAAAATTAACCAGAATGCAAGAGGAGAATGAACAAAGATTTGGGAAAATTTATTTCTCAATATTTGAAAGAAACCTTCTCAGTAACTGCTTTTCTTCGCAAGGGAGAATGTAGGTAAAACAAACTTTCAAGGTCACTATTCTCTAAAAATAATGTATTAATTAAAATCTAGCATTTCTGTCAAAGCAGCTTAAAACTGAGGATGTCTTTTCAATGCTGAAGCTACAGAGCCTGTTCATTTTTTTAAATAACTGAATCACCTTCTAAAAAATCTGGCTAAGAAAGTATTAATATATGTTTAACTCTTATATAAGTGAATGCCTAAATAAAAAATATGCAAATAACTTTTCTTTACAGCTTTGATTGCCAGATTTTATTGTGTATCATAATCACCCAGGATTCTTATTTAAAATGTAGGTAACTGGTCCTCATCTCCAACATTATGTAGTGTTCCCATCTACAACTACAGTGCATGATTTTGCATTTCAGGTGAGCCTCCCAAAGAATCCCATGAAAGCATTGACAAACTACAATTTCTGTGTACAATTGGTACACAGAATTGATACAAAGAACCAATTGAGAACTCTACTTTAATATAAAGAAATACACAGATTCAAAGTAAATAGATGATAAAAAATATACATATCATGCTAACACTAATTTTAAAGAAGTAGCTACATTAATTTCATAAAGGGTGGACTTCAAAGCACAGAGTTATCAGAAATAAAGAAGGGCATTAAATAATGATAAAGGGCCAACTCTCCAAGAGAACATCAATCTTTGATGTGTATGCACCTAGCAACAAAGATTCAAAACATGCAAGGTAAAAACAAGTGATGCAGGGAAATAGTTGAGTCCACTTTCATAATTGAAGATTTCAGCATTCCTCTGGCAGAAATGGACAAGGTAGCAAAATCAGTAAGGACATTCTTGAACTCAACCACACCATTAATCAAACAGATTTAATTGACATCTACAAAGACCACTTTACATAACAATAGCAGAATACATACATTTAAAGAGCTCATACAGAACATTCACCAAGATAGACCACCTTCTGGATCATAAAACACATCTTAACACCTTATTTATTTATTTATTGTTTTTGTTGGAATAGTTAAGCATTTTCTTCTCTGCATTTTGCTACTGTTTTGGATGTTTTATTATTTATTATTTATTTTATTTTAATTCCAGCATCGTTAATATAGAGTATTATATTAGTTTCAGGCATACAATATACTAATTCGACAATTCCATACATCACCCAGTGCTCATCACAAATATTCAAAAGCTCATCACCCATTTCTCCCATTCCCCCACCTTCTTCTCTCTGCTAACCAACAGTTTGTTTTCTACACCTATGTCTGTTTCTTGATTTCTCTCTCTCTTTTGTTTTTCCTTTTCTTATTTGTTTTGTTTATTAAATTCCACATGTGAATGAAATCATATGGTATTTGTCCTACTCTGACTGACTTATTTCGCCTAGCATTATACTTTATAGCTCTATCCATGTCTTTGGAAATAGTAATATTTCATTTTTTATGGCTGAATAATATTTCATTGTATATATGTGCACCACATCTTCTTTATCCAATCATCAATCGATGAACACTTGGACTGTTTCTATACTTTGGCTATTGTAAATAACGTTGCTATCAACAACATAAGTGTATATGATTCCTTTTGAATTCATATGTTTGCATTTTTTTTGTATAGATACTTAGTAGTGCAATTTCTGAATTTTATTTTTAACTTTTTGAGGAATCTTCATACTGTTTTCTACAGTGGCCACACCTGTTTGCATTCCCATCAGTGACTGATGAAAGAAATTGCTGACAACACAAATAAATAGAAAGACATTCTATGCTCATGGATTGAAAGAACATTAACACCTTTAAAATAATAAAATTATACAATGTTTGCTCAGTTAACAATAAAATCAACTCAGACTTCAATAACAGAAAGACAATTAGAAAATCCCTAAAATACATAGAAACTAAGACATACATTTCCAAATAACATACAGGTCAAAAAGAAATCTCAAGATAAAGTTAAAAAAATATTTTGAACTAAATAAAAATGAAAACACGACTTAATTTTGGGGGGAATTCAGTAAAAGCAGTGTTTAGAAACACATTTATGGCATTGAATGCATATATCAGAAAGTAAGAAAAATTTAAAATTAATCATCAAAATTTTTGCCTTAGCAATCTGGAAAAATACCAAATTAAGTCCAAAGTAAGCACAAGATAAAGACATATTAAGAATTAGAGCAGAAATTAATGAAATTGAAGGCAGAAAATTGGTAGACAAAATCAATAAAACCAAACATTATTTCTCTTAAAGAATCAATAAAATCGCTAAGCCCCTATTCAGACCAGCTAAGAAAAAAAGAGTGAGGCTAAAATTATTAACAACAGAAATGAAAGGTGGTATATAACAACAGATCTTATGGACATTAAAATGATATTAAAGGTATAATGTGACCAACTCTATGCTCACAAATTTGATAATCTAAATGAAATGGGCCAATACATCGAAAAACTCAATCTAGAAAAATGCACACAAAAACAGGCAATCTGAATAGACCTGCATCTATAAAAGAAATTGAATCAATAACAAGATTTCAAAACAGAAAGCATCAGGCCTAAATGAGTTCACTGGTGAGTTCTATCAACCATTTTAGGAAGAAATTATATCAATAATCTACAATTTCTTTCAGAGGTTACTAGTGGAGGTGATACTCTAACCAATTCTTGGAGTCCACCACTATTACCCAAGTACCCAAACTAGACAGACATTAAAAGAAAACTATAGATCAGTAAACTTCACGAATACAGATGTAAAATTCTTAAAAAAATATTAGCAAATCTAATCCAACGATGCATAAAAAAATTATACATCATGACAAAAAGTAAGATTTATCCCAGATATGCCAACCTGTCATAACATATAAAAACCAATTAATATTTGGAGGTAAAAAGAAAAAAAATGATCATATCAATAGATACAGAAAAGGCATTTGAGAAATCAAACATGATAAAAAACATTCACCAAACTAGGAACAGAGTAAAACTTAACTCAGCTTCATAAAGACTAAAGAAATCATATAGCTAATATCATAATCAATGGTGAGAAATTCATAGTTCTCCCACTAAGATTAGGTACAAGATAAGGATGATCCCTCTCCCCACTCCTTCTCAACCTTGCACTGGAAATCCTTGCTAATGCAAAAGGAAAAGAGAAAATAAAAATTATACAAACTGGGAAGGAAGACATAAAACTGTCTTTACTTGCAGATGACATGATTATTACAAAAGCTAGAAAAATAAACAACAACAACAACAAAAAATCTCTTTGGATGCAGTAAGTGATTATAGCAAAGTTGCAAAACACAAGGTTAATATACAAAAGTCAGTAATTTTCCTATCCAGCAGCAAAGCACACTAGAATTTAAAACTGCAAACATAATACCATTTATAATAGCACCTCCCAAAAATGAAATACTTAGTGGATAAATCTAATAAAATATGTACAAGGTCTATATGAAGAAAACTGTAATTATGACAAACAAAATAAAAGAAGAATTAAATAAATGAAGAGATAGTACAGGAAATACTGAAAGGGGTCCTCTAAGCAGAGATAGTCTATGTTTTGGATAGGTAGATTCAATATTATCAAGATGCCATTTCTTCCCAATGATTTATAGATTCAATGCAATCCCAATCAAAATTCCAGCAAGTTATTTTGTGAATATACATAAATGTATTCTAATGTGTATAAGGAGGAGAGACAAAACCCAGAATTGCCAAGACAATACTGAAGGAGAAAAAAGTTGCAGGAAAGACACTACTTGAATTCAAGACTTACTACTAAGCCACAGTCATCAAGAGAGTGTGGTATTAGCAAAAGAAGAGACAAATAGATAAACAAAATAGAATAGAAAGCCCATAATTAAACCTACCTAAATATCAACTGACATTTGATAAAGGAGCAAAGAATACAATAGAGCAAAGACAGTATCTTCAACAAATAGTACTGGAATAAGTAGACATCAACATTCTTTTTAAAATTAAAAAAATAGTAATAATTTAAAAAACATTTAATCTAGACCCAGACCTTACATTCGTCACAAAAATTAACCTGATGTGATCATAGACCTAGATGTAGAATGCAACAGTATACAATACCTAGGAGATAACATAGGAGAAAACCTTCATGGTATTGGGTATGATGATGCTTTTCTAGATAATATCCCAAAAGCATGGTTCGTGCAAGAAGTAATACATAAGCTGAATTTCATGAACATTAAAACTTCTGCTGTACAAAAGGTAGTATCAAGAGAATGAGAAGACACTCTGCACCAGTTTCCAGTTCCATCAACAAAGCAAGAGTACATTTTTGTACATCTTCACCAACACCTGTTGTTTGTGTTGTTGATTTTAGACATTCTGACAGGTGTGAGGTGGATATCTCATTCTAGTTTCAATTTGCATCTCCCTGATGATAATGATGTGGAACATCTTTTCATGTATCTGTTGGACATCTGTATGTCATCTTTGGAAAAATGTCTACTCATGTCTTCTGCCCATTTTAAATCAGATTATTTAATTTGGGGATGTTGAGTTTTATAAGTTCTTTATAGATTTTGGATATTAGCCCTTTATCAGATAAGTCACTTGCAAATATCTTCTCTCATTTCGAAGGTGTCTTTCAGTTTTGTTGACTGTTTTCTTCACTGGGCAGAAGCTTTTTATCTTGATGAAGTCCCAATAGTTTATTTCTGCTTTTGTTTCCCTTGCTTCAGGGGACATATACTAGAAGGAAGTTGCTACAGCCGATTTCAAAGAGGTTACTGCCAGTGTTCTCCTCTGGGATTTTTTCCAATCTCCCATTTAGGTTTTTTGTTGGGGCTAATGTAGAGCATGAAATTAGCCATAATATCTGGCTTGATAAAATGTAACACAGAGGCTGTGGGGGGGCAGGGAAGGTTTCAGGAGAAGGGCTCAGGCCTTCGGAATGCCAGGCCTGTGTGATCACTCTGCCCTTGGAATGCCTCAGAGAGTTGCCTTTCCCAAAGCTTTCTCAGCCCAAACAGCCAACCTGTGATCTAAGAGATGTATGCACTGTCCTTTAGGCCATGCTTAGCAGACCTGGCAGATTAGCATAGTTTATCTTTCTTGTAAATAGATCCTTCCAGCTTGTCACACATCACAGTGTTTGAGAAACAGTGGTAAGGATTTGTGATTGCTCTGAAGGACCAATAAAAGAAGAAGCAAAGAAGAGCAAAGGGTCTTCGCTTCCAAGCCTTGATGCCTTTGCCTCCTCCTCTCTTTCACAGCAAAATTTGGACTAATCTTTCATCCACTGGTAACAGGGATGGCTGGCCATTCCCGGTCATTTTTATCTATTTTGAATTTATTTTTCTGTTTGGTGTAAGAAAGTGGTCCAGTTTCATTCTTTTGCATATTGCTGTTTAGTTTTCCCAGCATCATTTGTTGAGGAGACTTTTTCCAATTGGATATTCTTCACTGCTTTGTGAAAATTAGTTGGCTATATATACTTGTGAGGCCATTTCTGGGTTTTCTATTCTGTTCTATTTATAAATGTCTATTTCTGTGCCAGTACCATACTGTTTTGATCACTACAGCTTTAAAATATAACTTGAAGTCTGCAATTGTGATTCTTCCAGTTTTTTTGTTTGTTTGTTTTTTCCTTTTTCAAGCTTGTTCTTGTTGTTTGGGGTCTTCTGTAGTTCCATACAATTTTTAGGATTGTTTGTTCTGTGTGAAAAATTCTCTTGGTATTTTGATAGGGATTGCATTAAATGTGTAGATTGCTTTGCACAGTATAGACATTTTAACCATATTTGTTCTTCCAGTGAGACACCTAGGAGATAGACTTAGCATAAGTCATATCATTTTTGAAAAAACGGCTATTTCCTAACACAGCCATGTTATTGCACCCATGTTACCGCAACCTTAACAGAAAAAAAATGCAAAATACTCCACCCAAAAGGATTCCAGGAAAGGTACCCTACCCTAGATATCTGCTTAACCCAGCTTTTTTGCTTCTGTCCTGTGCACTTGGCAGTTCTTAGAAACTGGCAACAGGATGTGGTTTATGCCTTTGTAAGCCTACCCTGAGCTCATTCGGGGCTGTGAGATTTATTTATTTATTTATTTATTTATTTATTTATTTTGAAGATTTTATTTATTTGACACAGAGAGAGAAAGAGATCACAAGGCGGCATAGAGGCAGGCAGAAAGAGGAAGAAGCAGGCTCCTCGCCAAGCAGTGAGCCCGATACGGGGCTCGATCCCAGGACCCTGAGACCATGACAGGAGCCGAAGGCAGAGAGGCTTAACCCACGGAGCCACCCAGGCACCCCACGGCTGCGAGATTTTGGCGTGCATAAGCCTCCTTGCAGCCGCTGCCTTTTTAATAAAGACTCCTCAATTTGGCTTACTGAATGTGGTGTCCATCTGTATAACTCGCTGCTTAGAGTATAACACCAGTCCAAAAAATGATATAGAAATTAAAAAACAATAGATCGATGAAATCAGAAGCCTGTTCTTTAAAAAAGATTAATAAAGTTGATAAACCTTTATCCAGACTTATGAAAAATACAAAGGACCCAAATAAATAAAATCACAAATGAAAGAGTCTAAATAACAACCAGCACCGCATAATTATAATCAATTATAAGAAAATGCTATGAAAACCTATATGCCAATAAATTAGACAACCTGAAAGAAATGGACAAATTCCTAGAAACAGAGATTCTACCAAAACTAAAAAGAAAGAAACAGAGAACCAGAAAAGACCAATAACCAGGAAAAAAATTGATTCAGTAATCAAAAAAATTCCCAACAAACAAAGCCCAGGGCCAAATTGCTTCACAGGTAAATTCTACCTAACTTTTAGTGAGGAGTTAATACCTATTTTTCTGAAACTATTAAAAAAAGTAGGAAAAGAAAGAAAACTTAGAAATTCATTCTATGAAGCCAGCCTTACCCTGATACCGAAACCAGATAAAGACTACTAAAAAAAAAAATAAACCCACAGGCCAATATTCCTAATGAACACAGATACAAAAGTTCTAAAAAAGATACTAGTAGGGGCGCCTGGGTGGCTCAGTGGGTTAAAGCCTCTGCCTTCCACTCAGGTCATGATCCCAGGGTCCTGGGATCCAGCCCCGCATGGCATTGTGCTCTCTGCTCAGCGGGGAGCCTGCTTTCCCCTCTCTGCCTGCCTCTCTGCCTGCTTGTGATCTCTGACAAATAAATAAATAAAATCTTTATAAAAAAATTAACATAGAACTGGAAGTCCTAGCTTCAGCAGTCAGACAACGAAAAGAAATAAAAGCATGTGAATCAGCAAGTAGAAGGCAAACTTTCACTATATGCAGATGATATGATATTCCAGAAGACTCCACCAAAAACCCACTAGAACTGGTAAATGAATTCAGTAAAGCCATAGGATACAAAATCAATATGCAGAAATCATTTCTATATACCAATAATGAAGCAGAAAGAGATATTAAGAAATCAATCCAATTTATAATTGTACCCAAACAACAGCATATCTAGGAATAAACCAAACCAACAGATGAAGACCTATACTCTGAAATATATAAAACACTGATTAAAGAAACTGAAGATGACACAAAGAAATGATCTCTTAAACGAAGAAAACACATGGATAAAACTTAAATGCATATTACTAAGTGAAGAAAACCTAACTGAAAGCTGTGTGCTGTATGTTTCCAAATACAGGGCATTCAGGAAAAGGTGAAAAACTACAGATGATAGTAAAAAAAGATCACTTTTTACCAGGTAGGTCCTAGGTGGAATGATGAATATGTGGGAACACAGAGAATTTTTAGGGCATTAAAAATAGTATGATACTGGGCACCTGGGTGGCTCAGTGGGTTAAAGCCTCTGCCTTCGACTCAGGTCATGATCCCAAGGTCCTAGGATCAAGCCCTGCATTGGTCTCTCTGCTTTGCAGGGAGCCAGCTTCCTCCTCTCTCTGCCTGCCTCTCCACCTACTTGTGGTCTCTCTCTGTCTATCAAATAAATAAATAAAATCTTTTAAAAAAATTGTATGATACCATAATGATGGATACATGTAACTATGAACCTTGGATGACTATGATGTGTCCATGAGTGGTACTGGTAATGGGGGATGCTATATATGTGTGGGGATAGGGGATATAAAAGAAATCTCTAACCCCACATCATACATCTAAAAGTATGGTTTAAAGAAAAGGAAAAAAAAAAAAAAAACAAAGATTAAGGAAGTGGCCACCTACAGGTTTTTTTCTTTTAAATTTCTTTTTAAAAAGATTTTTTTAAAGATTTTATTGATTTGAGAGTGAGAGAGTGAGCAAGAGAGCACAAGCAGGGGGAGCAGCAGAGGGACAGGGAGAAGCAGGCTTCCTGCTGAGCATCCCAGGGTCCTGAGATCACGACCTGAGCTGAAGGCAAACACTCAACCCACTGAGCCAACCAGGCACTCCCTGCATGTTTTTGTTTGTTTGTTTGCTTCGTGGTGTTTTGTTTTTTTTTTTAAAGAAATCTATAGGATGATTTATCAAGATTATACCTATCACTTATTTACAAGTGAAAAGGAGCAACATGAAATACAACCCTTTGTAGAAGAGTTTAAACTTCTAATGGTGCTCTTGTGTGTTTTATCTAAAACAAAAGCTATAACCTTGTTAAGGTCACCATATAGAAAAGTGTGACAGCAAGGTATGCATCTATGGCTGGGAGGTGCCAGTAGAGACAGATTCTTCTTCACTATTTTGCTAAAGTACTGCTAGGAAACCACAGACCATTGTTGACACTGTTGAATAAAATAAATGTATTTCCCCAAGTCTGGTTCCTTAAGTATGGTTACATATCACATGTCATATATTAAAATTCAAAAGAGAAATGTTCAATTTTTTACCTCAATAAGTAGCATATTTTATAAAAGTAACTTAAATTTTGTTATTTTCCCAATAAAATAAAATGGCTTTATGTACTCATTCAATTTATCTTGTTTTTATCTTCATGTTGCTTATCAGAGGTTGCAATCTAGATGTTATCCTCTAGTTATCTCTTTTACATAACACAATTATGCACACTTATTCAAAAACTATTTTTCCTATTTTCTTCAATATCTGAACTTTGTTAAGTATTTGTGACAATTTGTATTTAGATAATAAACCTTTATACTCTCACCCAGACCTTTCTTGTGATGAATTAAGTTTTTTTTGTAATATTTCTGCTCCAATATTTGTTCTACTTCCATTTACAAATACCATTCAAAAATATTCACTGAGAACCAACTACACGTCATGCATTTTCCTAGGTACTAGGACTTATCACTGAACAAGCAGGCCACAGACCGTCCTCCTGGAGAGTAGATCTAGGGTCCACTTACAATGGTATTAAGGCTGATGCCATACTATTATAGAAAGGATTGAGGTCCCATTTTGTTAATCAAAGCTATTTTCATTTTACTCATATCAAAGATACACATCTCTTGATTCATGAGATTCTGGAAATAAACATCAAGGGAGGAAAGAAATATTTGGGAAAATAAAACATTTTTTTCTAGTGTCTCTAAAATTCTAAAGGAAATATTACAGGTATCATAAAGAATGTTTTAACTGATATTACACCTGATAGATTTAATGCAAAAGAAATATCCTTCAGTATAGAAAATAAATCTGATTTGAGTAGCATTTCTGAACTCACTTACCTCCGTCTTTCCAAATGTTCTCTAATGTTTCTCAGAGATGTTTTGCACACTACATTCACTTGATAAAACTGTATATGTTTCCTTATTATCAATGTATTTATCAACACTACACAAAGTTTTAGACATTTTAATCATGAGAAGTAAATCTCATTCAAAATCTTGCTGCACGTAAAAGTATGTACCCAAATGTTAAATGTTCTTTAGTTTTCTCAAGTTGTAAGTAATAGCTCCTCTCTTTCATTACTATCATATTTGTGTGGACAGTTTAGGTAACTTTTTTAGGTATTAGATTTATTTAAATTATTTTCACATCCTAGAAACTAATATTTTGTTAGGGCAATGAAAATTAAGCAAGGTACATTTGTTGTCGATTTTTAATTTTTTAAAAATTTAATTCAAGTATTAAATTGTATGATATAGTTTAAAAAAATTTTAATATCGGCTAGAGCATTCACTAACTTTTCCAAGATCTCTATAACAAACATGTTGCCAAAGATCTTGTAATGTGCCAACTGTTTTTATTTGCACCTATTTCAATCATCAGATCGTACTGAAAGAAGAGCACAGTTTTATACTGAGAAACTGTGCACGTATAGTTTGAGAACCTTTGACAAGTTTTCTTACCTAAATACATATCTTATAAAGGACATGGTATAATATTTATTTGTATTAAAGGGAACTTAATGACTTAAAGAGAATAAAAAGCACGATAATTATTGATCAAAAAGCTTATACTCTCTGAAGCAATAAAAAGTAGAAACTATTTCTTGGTAGTGAGGTATCACTCAATAATAAATACTTAACCATGTCTCACGGGTGTTGATCTACAAAACTCTTTTATACAAGTTGTATTTCTGCATGTTCAATTTTTCTCATGTACTCTGTAGTTAGGAAAGCGAAATTAAAGAGGTCATTCAGTAAAGGGGAATAATAAAGTTATCTTCATGTAGGATTATTGAAGAAAAAAGTGCTTTTCAAAAGGATCAAGTGGAAAAATTATTGGCAAAGCAGTGGGCTTCAGCCACTAGAGATATTGATTGCCTTCTGTCACAGTATTTAGAAAAGAATATTTCTCATTAAAAATATTTCTTTGAAAAAGAAAATCATGTAGGAAATTTTATTCTGGGGTAAACGTCATAGTAAATAAATCATGTTTTATAATTTCCCATGAAGTTACTGTGTGTAATTTGTTATCTTTCAGGAAATTTCTGAAATTGTATTTTGCTTCCCTAAATAACTAAATATGCTACAAAAATTTTGGAAGTTATATTTAGTTAACTACCCATAATTTATTCCCATTGTTCAAGTACAAATGATTAAAAACATATATCCCTTAACTTCTCTCTAAATATACTTCCACAGTTCAAGAAAATCATAAGCAGGGAGGTAACTTTCAATTCCTAGGTCTAGAATTTTTAAAACTATAAATTCATAGATAAGGATTTATAGCTTGGTTGTGTTTCTCCTCTCAATAAATACTATTGGGGCACCTGGATGACTCAGATGGTTGGGCATCTGCCTTTGGCTCAAGTCATGATCTCCAGGTCTTGGGATCAGCCCCACGGTGGGCTCCATGCTCAGTGGAGGTTCTGTTTCTCCCTCTGCCTCTCCCCCTGCTTGTGCTCTCTCTCTATTTCTCAAATGAATAAATAAAAAAATCTCAAAAAAACCCTCAAAACTATCATTTTCTGAATCAAATTCATCGGAATGTTGATATTTTTCAAAATATAACAACAGATCTTGAAGCTATTTCATTAGTACCTATGGATTCACATTCATGATTTTACCTCCTGAAAATAGGCAGATATTTTGATAACAGAATTATATGATACATTTAAATCCAAACTATAAATCATCACAATGTTATCTTTAAATAATATGTACCAGAAAATACTTAGATAATACCCAGAAATCACATCATTTCATTCAACATGGAGAAAGGACATTCTATGTAGACATACTTATTTGTGATGAGATCTTAAATAAATTATTACTATAGACCTTCTCTGCATGACACTATTGTGCTTGGTGATACTAAAATACGTAATAAGCACTTCACTGTCAATGATTTTTTAATAAATATTCATTATTATGTATAATTAGTTGAAAAAGGGGAATTTATAGTACCATAAATAATAATCTTGAATATATTTTAAATTATTTTCCCTTACTTACCCCTAGTTTAGAAATGACCAATGGTTATGGTATACCAATCATCTGATAATCTCATGAAGATTACCTTTCATTACAATGCCCCAAGACTATATTTTATGAGTTGTGATTTAGAAATCAAAGTAAGGTAATAAAAAATGTTATTTTTGTGTGTGTATATAATACTTGAAATGCAATTTCTCACACTGAAAAAATAATCAAGAAATACAGTATTAAAAATAAATATTAAATAAATATAAATAAAATATTATATATTTATAAAATATAAATATTTTAAAAAATATTTTATAAACGGTCTTTTTTTAAAAGATTTTATTTATTTGAAAGAGAGTAAAACAGTAGCAGGGGGAGGGGCAGAGGGGCAAGCAGACTCCCCACTGGGTAGGGAACCCAAATTGGGGCTCTATCCCTGGACCCTGAGATCATGACCTGAGCTAAAGTCATGTGCTTAACAGACTGAGTTACCCAGGTATCCTTTGAACTATAGTCTTTTTGAAACATCAAATCACATAGAACAAATAATTTGGTTATGTTTTCTTATTATCTCCATATTCATTTTCAGAATAAATATTTTAATGACAAGTTAGTCTCATTCAAGTTTCTACTTAGTGCTTGGTTAGTACTATTTTCAACATACACACACATATGCACACACTCACACACACAAATCCAAGAAAATGTAAAAAATAAAGTTAATTTTTTTTAAAATACACTATGATGAAAGGCAAAACAAACAAACAAAACTAACTACCATAATTGATATTTGACATATTGTTAATCTAGGAGTTAGCACTCTGAAAAATACCGAAAATACTATTTTAGAGAAAAATAAAACCACTATTTAAGGCAAAAAAATCATACAATGTATATTTTCCCTAAATATATTAGTTCCTGTTGGACGATAGGTCTCACAAAAACTTTCTTTCTGATAATCACTGAGCTGTATTAAGGATATCTCTCTTATTTATAGCTAGGGATTTACTCTGTAGGTATAAAAATTTTTTTTTCAAATGTGCATATGTTGAATGACTATTTTCATTGAAAAGCTTTATGTGAAAAGCATTTGAGTCTTTGATACAAGAATTCGGTGTGGTGTTATAAAGAACTGGGATTGAGTTGGACGGGAAATAGAGGAAAAGGCACAGCTTGAGAAGCTGACCACAGAAAGTGGCAAACCAAATACAGCAAATTAAATATGTGTCTAAAGTGTAAGTCAGGAATCTCTTCAGAACCAGGACCATGATTTGATGTCATGGTGAAAAGCCTCAGAATATTCAGGTGAGATGCATATAGGAGGCAAACCAGCAACAGGCACAGTTTTGGAAAATGTAAATGTATGTGAAAATCAGCAATACAGTTCAACTACCCTGGAAGGAAACCTGATAATGCCCACCAGCAGTTTCAAGACCCCAATCAATGATCAAAACTTGAGGCTGCAGTATTAGTAAGAGCAACTGGCAAAATAATAATGACAACATAATAGAATTCTACAAAGAAGTTCTATCTTGTGACAGAACTAGTTGTACTTGAAAGGGTATGGGAACTAATGAAAGGGTTTAGGCCACAGATTGAGTTTCCAGTGATGGGGAATTACAGGGCATACACAGGGGTTTGGAACCTCTGTTTAGAGATGGCTAACAGACACATGAAAACGTGCTCTGTAACACTCATCATTGGGGAAATACAAGTAAAAGCTACAGTGAGATGTCACCTCACACCTCAGAATGACTAAAATTAACAAAAGAAGAAACAAGCTTTCACGAGGATGGAGAGAAAAGGGAACCCTCTTACACTGTTGGTGGGAATGCAAGCTGGCACAGCCACTGTGGAAACCAGTATGGAAGTCCCTGAAAAAGTTAAAAATAGAACTATAATCCAGCAACTGCACTACTAGGTATTCACCCAAAGGATAGAAAACTACTGATTCAAAGCATACATGCACCCCAATGTTTATAACAGCATTATCTACAACAGCCAAATTATGGAAAGAGACCCTCAACTGATTAACGGATAAATAAGTGGTTTATACATACTATGGAATATTATTCAAACATTAAAAAATGCAATCTTGCCATTTGCGGTGACATGGACGAAGCCAGAGTATATTATGCTAAGTGAAGTAAGTCAGTCAGAAAATACCATATGACTTCACTCGTACATGAAATTTAAGAAAAGAAACAGATGAACATGGGGGAAAAAGAGATAGGCAAACTATAAAACAGACTCTTAACTATAAAGAGCAAACCGAGGTTCGGAGGGGATGGTGGGTGGGGAGTTGGTTAAATAAGTGATGGGAATTAAGGACAGCACTGGTGATGAGCACTGGGTGTTATATTAAGTGATGAATCACAAAATTCTGCTCCTGAAACTAACATTACACTGTATGTCAACTAATTGGAATTGAAATAAAAACTTAAAAAATAAAACAAAATAGAAAAATAATTAAAAAAATAGGATTAGGTTTGAAGAGCTTAACATTAGAACCCATTAGAATTCTCAGCTAACTTTGTTAGCTTTCATCCTTAGTCACATATTTCTCAGAATGTGAAGAATAATTTTTCATAGAGCGATGACCTATTTGGGAGGTTTTAGAAATCCTCAAATGACCTCCTTATCCCTAGTGACCTCTGTTCAACCATCTCCACAGTCAGTCTCTCTTCCACACCCTACCAAACATAATTTAATACTCCCAATACTTTCATAAAAATACAATAAACTTCCTTTCACCATAATCTACCTTTTGCAAGAACCTAGGGGAAAATATCCTTTTGCTTTAATTTCCAAACCTTCCTCTGCACACTTCTAAATAATTCTTTCCCCACTCTCTCACCATAATGTTATGAAGTGATGGACACTATATCCTATTTATGAAGACAACTGTCCCTACAGATGCATGTTAGATAGGCTGGCATTGCTGACCCTAACACAATTGTTTCCTGGTTAGCTTTTCCATTCTCTGCAGCAGTTATAAATCCTTAAAATGCTTCCTTTTGGCTATCATTAGTGTTAGTCAAATATGTGTGGTTGTCCACCATTCCAGGCACAGGATAGGACTGACTCTAGGGTAGATCTATATACTGTCCATTCTGGACAGTAAAGTGTGAATAAAACATGGGCCAGCATATTTTATTGGTGGTTTGAGACCCTCCAGATTATCCCTCCTGGTACAGAATTGAACAGCACTTTAGATGAAGGTAGCTCTGTCAGGCTTGGTTCCTACATGTGCAGAGTGAACAGACCTCCCACTTGTTCCCAAACAACCGTAAATAGATAGCCCTAATGACAAATACAACTTTCCCATATACGAACAAAGATATCTGTGCTTTGTTCCTTACTGAAGTAAGAACTAGTCCAGTCTGTCTGATTCTACCCTCTTCATATTTACTTAGAGAAATTAGAAACCATCATATAAGAAACCTATTAAATCCTTCTTTGTCCCTGAAGTATCCAAACAAGTCTTTTGTTCTGAGTAAATCTGATTTCACCTGTGCTCTAGATTTTGTATTCTCAATTCTTACGGCAACCTCATTTTATTATCATCTATCTTCTCTCTAGAAGACATCTATAAGATATCTTCTATCCTTTCTACTATATTAAAGTGACTGAGATTTTGTTTCTGGAACGGTATTCCACTTCATTGGTCTATTGATCTATATTTGCACCAATGACACATTCTTCCAATTATTCTAGATTTTGGCAGATCTTGCAAGATTTGGTTGTTAAATAAATCTTCATTGTTTTTTGTTCCAGCCCCCCAAGATTTCATGAGCTATTTTTGGTCCCAGGTATTTCAATATGAATTTTAGAATCAGTTTGTCAGTTTTAAGATTTATTTATTTGAAAGAGAGAGAGAGAAAGAAAAGGTGGGAAGAGAGGGGCAGAGGGAGAAGGAGAAACAGACTCCCCACCGAGCAGGGAGTTCAATGTGGGGCTCTATCCTAGGACCCTGAGATCATGATCTGAGCAAAAGCAGACACTTAACTGAATGAGTTAACTGCTGAGCCACCCAGGAACCCCTCAGCTTGCCAATTTTGATAATAATTATGACTGAAATTAAGCTTACTGTTTTATTAAAAATAAGTATCTTTATATCTCTGAGTTTCCTGGTAGATGAATATGACACATTTCTTATATTGCTGTGGACATCATATATATTGCTATTGACATCATCTGTCATTAATTCTGTATAATTTTCAAGTACATGGTGTTGCAATTATTTTTATTAAACTTATTATTAAGGCTTTGATGTTTTTTGATACCAATGTAAAAGGTAATATTTTTTACATTTATTCATTTGCATAATATCCTTTAGTAATGTTTTCTAGTTTTGAATAAGAGATACAGTTTCTCAAATTCTTACCCAAGAGTTATTACTGTTTTTTGCTTATTTGTGTGTATGTGTTCTTTTTTTTTTTTTTTTTTAAAGATTTTATTTATTTATTTGACAGAGAGAAATCACAAGTAGATGGAGAGGCAGGCAGAGAGAGAGAGAGGGAAGCAGGCTCCCTGCTGAGCAGAGAGCCCGATGCGGGACTCGATCCCAGGACCCTGAGACCACGACCCGAGCCGAAGGCAGCGGCCCAGCCCACTGAGCCACCCAGGCGCCCCGTGGATGTGTTCTTGATGTCATTGCTATTGTATTCATTCTAGATCTAAATTTGTTAGCTACTGCTATAAATAAGTGTAATGAAATTTTATATATTAGCCTGTGTATAGCAAATTTCTAAATTCACATAATAAATATCTTGTATTTATTTATTTATTTATTATTTATTTATTTATTTGACAGAGAGAGGGATCACAAGTAGGCAGAGAGGCAGGCAGAGAGAGAGAGGAGGAAGCAGGCTCCCCGCTGAGCAGAGAGCCCGATGCGGGACTCGATCCCAGGACCCCAAGATCATGACCTGAGCCGAAGGCAGCAGCCCAACCCACTGAGCCACCCAGGCGCCCATCTTGTATTTAAATAAACATATATACTCAATTATTTTGTCTAATTATATTGAAAATTTTACTTTTTCTTCTCAAATCTTTGTTTACTTTCCCTTTGCCTCACTAATGTCCAGTCTGAAGTTTAAAGGCAGTGCTGGTTATAGTGTTCCATGTCTAATATACATGCTAACAGAGAAATTTTCCAATAATGTCTAGTGACTCAAAAGTATCATCAGTGTTGGAGCCTCCTTTAGAGGCTGGAGATTTACTGTACAAATGATTAAATATTACACCCATTCGTTAGCTTTTTGATCCACTGTTACCATAAAAAATGAGAGTATCTTCCTACATCATCAAAGATGCTCTCTGCATGTCCCACTTGGCTTTCTTTTCATATCTAACTACTGTTTTCTATCTCACTCCTGTTTTCTCCTAGAAATTTAGTAGAGTTTAGAATAGCCATTCCATCCATTTTCCCTTATACTTATTTTCCCTCAACAGCATTTCAAACTTTTTTAAATTTTATCTTATTTTCTTTTCAGTGTTCCAGAATTCATTGTTGATGCACCACACCCAGTGCTCCATGCAATACGTGCATTTCAAACTTTTGATGATACACTGCACCTGCTAGTATCTTTCATTCTACTGGTGAATCATCCAAATTCACCACTGGTGAAAGATATTGGTGATGGCCCACCACTTTGTGCCTAGAGTTATCTGTGTTACATCTACCACTAGCCTTGATTGAAGGAGTGGGTGATCCAGCACCAAAACCCTACTGCCATAGGTTGTTTTTTCTAGGGACAGAGTCTAGTACATAGGATGTTTATTAAGAATTATCATTAGTATCCACAAATGTGGAGGGCAGTAGGGGAGGGAGGATTAAGTGAAAGAAGAACTTGAGCTTTGAGGAAAGCCCATCTGTCCCAGTGAACTCCGAAAGAACCCTTGGAGCAGGAATATCCCATCAGAGTTTTTTCACATTAGTGAAAAATGTGATCAGTCTTTGCAATTGAGCCTAGAGGTAGTTTTCTATAGCTGAGGCAATCCTGAATGGACTGACAATGAAAGGATGTTCCCCAACGATGCTTCAACTGTGTGCAAAATATTCTTCCATGAAGACAGATCCAAGCAATGGACGACTTTGTTCACACAATTCAACCTTTTGTGCGAAGTTTTGATTATATTTTGGTTCATCAACATTGATAAATTAGTGAGAACAAATAAATCAAAAAACCCCAGAAAACAACAAAATGTCTGCCCTTAAATTTCAGCTTCTTCTGACATGACTTCTTAGATTTGTTTCTCAATCTGAGATCAATATATGGCAAATAGCTCAAGAGAAAAATGATTATATAATTATATCAGTCTCTCTGCGCTTCTATTTTCTTCTCTGGGGTCTAAATTTCTCAATATCAGGCTTTCTTGGCAGATCTCCAATATCTTTTATAATTATGTATATTTTTATGAATATAAATATTTTAATTATTGTACTGAGAAAGGGGGCACATTGGTCTGGTATAAGAGTCCATCATTGTCAGAAATAGACTTCTGCATTTTTTTCAATGTATTAAAAATTATCTGATAGTTTATTTTTATCACACACTTATATGTCATCTATTATGTACCACCTAGGTAAAACATTCTTTGTAGAATCTTGGACTCTGACCCAATTGCATTAGCTTTTCCATCCTGGGAGGAAAGGATAAGTAGGAGAAAACATGGAAAACAACAGGAGCTTTTAAACTCTCTTAAATGATTATACTTAGAGAGACAAGTAAAAGTTGAATGATTTATATTCTAGAAATGGATTCTAATCTGAAATGGCAGAGGATAACAATATATTATACTTGTTAAAACCATTTTAGTTTTTATAAATGGATTTTTTTCATGCATGCCAGATAATATTTTATTCCTTTACACTAGTAAGTTAAATTCAATCAGTTACCAAAGCCAAATACTGTCAGAAAAGGGAAGTATTTGCATTCAAAAGGGAGAAAATATCTGGAGAAAGAACTATGAAACCTATACACTATATTTAATCAATGTTAAGCATTGTAAAAAAATAAAACAATTCCTTTGACATTGATTTACTATAGTGCCCATAAAACAGAGTGGATGACATTCCCTGTCAGAACTGATTTGGACTTGGATTGTGGAAAATAATTCGAAGCCACAAAAGCAGAAAAACCTACTTGGGTTTTAGACATATGATAGCTGCCTTTACCCTTATGACCTTTAAAGATTAAATTGAAGGAATAGTTCAGTATTACCCTGGCACATCATTCTCTGATGTAATTTGTTGGTGAAATATCATACTTGTAATAAAAATGCACTCAATATCTCAAGTTAATTTGTCCTTCCAATCTAACACCAGATAGAGTAATGTCATGATAACATAGGTTCTCCTTGGAAATGGAAGTGAAATTTATCTTTTTTTATCACGTACATTTTGAGGCAGCACTGATAAGCTTTGGTATATGTACAACGCTTTTAAATGATGATGTAATTTTATGACATAATTAAGAAGTTTTCAAGATTAACTTTGTATTTGATTTTGGAAAATTTGATTTGGAAAATTGATTTGGAAAAATCAAACTAAAAGGACTAAGCTGTTGGAAATACTCAGTTCATCAAGTACTGTGTCCAATGAAGTATTTATTAATCTTATAATCTTATTATTGGTACATATTTCACTTTTGAATCATATAAATATGAGAAAAACCTTACTTTCTTTGCATTATTTACCTTTTCCCATAGATCTCTTGAGACTTAATTTCTGGTCTTATTTGTATCTCAAATAAGTGTAGCTTATGAACAGGAAGTAAAGGAAGTCTAGCTTAAATTACCTTGGAAGTATAGCTTAAAATAGTTTTTGAGAGCAAGTTGTAAAAAATAAAGAAAATAAAATACAATTTTTTTTTCACATTATATCCTATCCTATTATATCAAAAGATGTGCGGCTTAGGGTAACCCGTTATTTTTACTGAAGCTAGATGTGGCTTGTCTATCACAACCTTGACAACTGGAATTTGGTCCTGTTGGCCTAACTGATACATTTTAAATTTCATGTCCATAGAAAAATTAAAAGCATATATTTCAAATTAAATTTCTGATAAAGTGAGAATTTTCTTTTAAGATTTTGATAAAACATAGAATTTTGATAATATTGCATCATAGCATAATTGTGCTGTTCTTGCATGCTCTCTCTCTCTCTCTGTAAATATATGTATATGGTAATCTCTTAAAGAGCAACAGTAACATCTTTTTACTTTTTTAATTTAAAAATTTTATTTATTTACTTGAGATAGTTGAGAACACACTGAGAGGGTAAGGGCAGAGGAAGAGGGAGAAGCAGACGCCCCACTGAGCAGAGTCCCTGAGGCAGGGCTCAATCAATGGAGCCCAGGACCCTCAGATCATGACCTGAGCCAAAGGTAGCTACTTAACTGAGTCACCCAGGCACCCTCAACATTATCTTTTTTTAAAGATAATTAACAGCAATCCCAAAATAGAATTTAATATATAGCTCATATTCAAGTGTCTCCAAGAATATTTTATAATTTTTGGTTTTTTTCAATCTGAGATCTAATTAAATTTCTCCTTCCATTTTTTCATTATGTTGTTTAGGTCATTTTTAACAGTTTTTCCCCCTAAACGTTGATTTTATGAAAATAATCAAGTCAGTTTTCATGTAGAAAGTAAGAATAGGCTCCAGATTTGTTAAACTGTTCTCATTGTGTCATTTACTGTGCTCTTCTATTCCCTGCAACATCTAAGCTAGATTTAGAGACTTGGCTATATTCAGGATAAACAGCTGGTAAGAACTCTTCATAAGTGAAAATTCTACTTCATACCATGTTATATCAGGAGACACTGAATGTTAATTTGTCTTAATCTTAGAGATGATGTTTTATCACATTTAAGTTAGTGACAGCTAGATACATTCACTGTGAATGACCACTTTCCATTTTTAATTAATCTTTAAAACATAATGACAATATAAAATCACTTGTGCCTCATAGTTTCTACTGATAATTTTTACCAAATGACATTGCCCGGATGTAGGATTTTACTGAAGTTTGTAAAATGTTGATTCCCAAGTCTTTTCTTCCATTTACATTTATAGCACCTATTATTCTGTAAGTCATATCACTGTAGGCTCATAGATTTTTTTGTCTCATTTCAATGTGTTAAAATAATCACATTAATAATTTCAGTGCTCAAAATATCCCAAATGTGTACTGTGGGAGCCTCTTTAAACCGGCTCCTTGTCTTTTTGATATTATTCTATGACTTTTTCTTTTATGTTTTGCTTTATTTTGTTTGTTTGTTTGCACTACAGATCCAGATTTGCCTTATACTTTTTCTGCTCAGACTTAGCACCAGTGGTTTCCCCAGGGAAAAATAACTATTTGTAATAAGTAATAGTCATTAAACGCAAATGGTGTTTAAACACAATGGTATTTAAAGACAATGGTATTAAAACACAGAGATCTGTGTGCTATTCTATAATTACTATTGGAGTGTCATTGCTTTTAGGCCTTTTCAGTATAACATGGCTGGGAACATAGGTTATTCTAATGGGCAATTCAAATCCCAGGACTTTGTTCTAATTAATTTCATTTTATATCTGTATACTCAGTATAAGAAAGTTAAAATAATACTTTATATAATATAAATTTACATATCAAAATACATATGCATTTTTTGTCTTTTTAAAATTTAATTTTTTTTTCACTGTTCCAAAATTCATTGTTCATGCACCACACCCAGTGCTCCATGCAATACATGCCCTCTTTAATACCTACCATCAGACTCAAACCCCCACACCTTTCAGTCCAAAACCCTCATTTTGTTTCTCAGAGTCCACAGCCTCTCATGGTTTGTCTCCCCCTCCGATTTCCCCCAACTCACTTCTCCTCTCCATTTCCCAATGTCCTCCATGTTATTCCTTATGCTCCACAAGTGAAACCATATGATAATTGACTCTTTCTGCTTGACTTACATAGGCATTTGTATATTTTTATATTAAGTTCAAAATTGCAATATGAATATTACTAATACAAATAAAGCTGAAAAGTAGAAGAAATTTTTGAACTAAGGCTCAAAAGGGTCAGAACACCATGTTCTAAGTTGCTTAGAATAACCCTTCCTTTCTTTAATTTGGTTATATTTTTTGGTTTGATACACATGTCAGTTTATTTGGTTTCCTTTTCATTTAATTGTATTCAATTCAATTTAAAATTTTAATATCTATGTCTATGTTAAATTATGTAAAAATGAAATATTTAGAGAGGTTTTAGCACCTTCACTAACCCTTCAGACTGCACTTACCCAAGCAGGCTACAATTAGGCTGTTTCCAAGTGTCATGAATAATGCTATAATAAATAACTTTGTACATATGTTGTTTCCTATTTATATTTCTCTACAGATTCTTGGTTCATAGGACAAATGCATACATAATTTTTCATATATTTCCAACTTTTCCTCTACAGAATTTATACTATTTATTTTTCATTTATCCTATTTTGAATTTTGAGTGACAATGAATGAAATTTCCTTTTCCCCATGTCTTATCAACATAATGTGTTATGAGTTTTCAATTTCAATTGCCAAACTCAGAGGTCAGAAATTGCATTTCAGGGTAGTTTACTCAATGCCCATATAAGTCAAGTAGTGCACAGTATTTTATATATTAAACTATAGGTTCAGAACTAAAATCTACATTCTTCCTGATTTTTTATTTTATGGTGCTTACTCTGATTAACATATTAAGTGAAATTTCCATGATATGCGACAGTGCTACCAACTCATTGTTAGTAGTTAAAGGAGATTCATAAAATTACTGAGCTGTTAATATTTCATATTGGATCTCTTCTTTGAAGATACTATAAAAACCTGTATCCCTAAAGTTGCTAAATTATAACTACACCAATGTGAGTAGGCAACCATATCATTGGAACATATATCTGCTACTCATATAATACATTTATGTTGAAGATTAAAGTGGAGAAAACTTTCATTAATGTTTACTTGCTAAGAATGACTGCTCTAAACAATCATATTATAACCATATTACATGTAAAATAAAATTGTGATGCAGAATTAAATACAATAAAAAAAAAAACCTCTCTGCTAGTTACATAATCTTCAGAGGGCCAAGCATGGAATGGTGAAGCTGAGATTGGATCTGAGATCTGTTTGTAATTCTTACATTCTTTCTCAAAACTACAGTTGTGGGTAAATATAATACTGGTAAATCTGAAATGAGAAGATGCTGATCTTTTATTAAGATTTTCCCATCATAAAAAAGTAGATAACCGTAATTTTTAAAAATCCACGTTTGGGACCTATAGTACAATAAGACTTTTAAAAAATCGCCTAACCCAAACAATGATAAGTGATTATGTCCTTAAATTATCCTGCATGACTATAAAACAAGGATGAGCAGGGTAGGGTCCATAAGGCATCATCCACCTCCAGTCAGGCACTTGGGGGCAGTAGTGTTCCTCTCATCCTGTGTTGTCCTAAGAATTCATTGTGTTTGCTTTGTCTTGCTAGGGTTTTTTTACATTGATAAACTTTACAGTATAATAACTGATCACTTTTATGTCCTCCCCTGATAAAGATAAACCTTACATACTTACTATGAAATAAAAAAAGACCAACCTATCCATTTAATTGTTCACCAAAATACTTAACACTTATGGCACAAATGCAGAAACTAGCTCTCTAGGTAATTTAGGAAAAAACGATAAAAAGTTCCCATGTATATCATAGAAAAAAACCCACAAGTTCTTAAAAATGTACAATAAAACCTAAGACATCAGACCATGAAGAAAAATGAAATTTACTTTGTCATAAAAATATGAAATTGTGAGAACATACAATTTTAACTATATAACATGGGGTATATTATTGGGTAAAACTCAGTAAAGTGATAAAAATACAGAAATTGTACTAACTTTAATTCCATTTGTAAATATATTTAACATGTTGTACCAATTTTACATAAGTTAAAAGTTACTTTTAAAAGTAATATTGTATAGATTATTTTAAGAACACAGTATTTTATTTCATATGTATGCAAAGCTACCTTAAATAAGGAAGTGGAATTATTGAAATTTTTTCACATAAATCTTGTTCAACATAACTCTTGTGTGCTTGATATTTAAATTTGTTTTATTTCTCTATTTCCATTTTGATTTTTTTTAATTTTTAGTTCTACTCTTCAATTATGTGTGATGAAAAATGAAATAGTAACATTTGAATGAAAATTACATTGTAAATATTTAAATAAATAAATCGAAAACAAAATCAACACTAACTGATAGTAACTAGTTATGTTTTATGGATACCTCCAAAATACTCAAGTCATTATACTTAGAATTATATTTTCCTCTCTTACATACTGGTTTCTGCTCTACAGATTGAGAAGGAAACATACAAATTTTTTTCTGTTTTTTTTTTTCTTTTAATGTTATTAGCATTAGTAATCTCAATACAAAAATACAAATGCTGTCATCATTAAAAATAAACAATGTTTAGTGGTTAAAGTATAAGTAACAAATCAGTTTGTAACAGTTCTTAAAGTCTCATCTTCACATGATGTATTATTTTTCTGACAGCTCCCACTTCACACTATTCTCAAGTGCTTCCAAGTTACAATTTGCTCACTAACGTTCTTTAAGTTTAAAGGATTGGCAACCTCTTATATAAGTAAAAAGGATATACATATATAACAGTAGTGGTTTGATTTGCTGCAAATGGATGGCATACAAGCAGATCAAATGATATTTAGCAGCTAGCATTATATTCAGATATCTAGAAGAGCATTATCTGCCCTCCCTTTATAAATGGGAAAAGGTCATTATTTTCTCTCCAAAGAGAGCTTGAGAAATGTCTCAATAAATAGGACAGTAATGGATTCAAACAAACTCTGTTCCTTGAGAAGAATCCTAAATCCCATTTCTCTATAATCCATCATGTAAATCATTATAAATGATCACCTCCCTTGATCATCTCATATCTCCTGCTGATTTTCCAAACACAGCTAAAATTTCCTTACTGAAATAGAAGAAATTTTAACCATTGTCTGATCATGAGCTTCTGGGGGTGTGGAGGTGGGGGGGAAAGCTGTAAGATTGAAGCAAAGAAAATGAGGGAATTATCTATGAATCTAATTCATAATTACCCTCCAAATCAGAGTACTGGCCCCTTGCAATCTCTTTTCCTATTACCACTGCGTACATCAGTGCTGGACCCAGCCATGAACATGCATGACAAGAACAAGAATTAAATGTTAGTTGCGGGGCACCTGGGTGGCTCAGTGGGTTAAAGCCTCTGCCTTCGGCTCAGGTCATTATCTCAGGGTCCTAGGATCGAGCCCCACATCAGGCTCTCTGCTCGGCAGGGAGCCTGCTTCCTCCTCTCTCTCTCTGCCTGCCTCTCTGCCTACTTGTGATCTCTGTCTGTCAAATAAATAAAATCTTAAAAAAAAAAATTAGTTGCAATAGATCAGCCACTACAATATACAGAGAGAGAGCTCTCCTGACTCTGATCATGTTCTTAATTTAGTAACATGAAAAGAAGACTTTTACCCAAAGATTACATGTTTTACTGGCTTAAGTGAAAAAATAGTTGGGATAGTTGCCCTTGTTTTTTCCAGAACCATGGGAAAACACATTTAGATATAAAATAACTGGTTTTATCTGTTTGATCATGAACAACAGATATCATCAAATTCTCACAGCAGAATTTAAATGTATATTAATATTTCGAATATGCAATCTGATATACTGACTTCTCTATTACTGTGCTATCATCTAATTTCAGAGGACTATGCTCTGCCAGTTTCAAGGAAGAAAATTCTTTCCAATATGTACAAAGCAGAATTTAGTGGATGACTTCTTACAACATGGAAGAATGGAGAGTTGAGGATGGATAATACTCTTGCTACAAACACACAGAGATTCTGATGAAATCATGACCTAAAAAGATGCAATCCTGAGAAAACTAAGGGAAAAATACAGGAATGAAATATAAATTGATAAATTAAGGATCACAGTGTTTGGGGTTGATATATCAGAAAACATAAAATTCAGATCTGTATATGGGCAGTAAGTGCTAAGTGGGGCAGTTTAAGGTCTGTGCAGCCACAGGAGGCCGATGAGATGGATAAAATTTCAAAATATTCACTACCAAACAAGTCAAAGGGTAAATAAATCCTTATTAAGAAAGGGGAGAAATATGGACTGAATACAAGTATAATAAATCAAATGAGAATTAAAAATAAAAACTTTATTGAAAAATTTAATTATCCATATCTTGAGTCTGCAAACTTTAAAGCTCTCTGATGCCTTCAAACATGTATGTTTAAAGCTTTTTCCAGCTTTTCCAGTGACTTCCAGGTTTCCTGTCATTGTGAGAATAAAAACTAATGGATACTTCTGTTATCTCCCAACATACAGCCTTGTGAGGGATTTTCTTAGGTACAGTCAATTGGGTGAGTTTCATAAATGATTATCTAAATAATTTGAATCATCATTTCCAAGTACATTTGACCTAAGGTTGGAGCTCTTATGTACTGGATGTATAAGCATTTTACATGTCGTCTACACATGAAGCTACATGGGTAATGGAGTTGTCCACATTGTTTACACAATCACCCTCTTACTTTATGTGGATTCCACAGAGCACTGCACCAAAAACAGTTGTGAACTGCTCTCAATAACATCATCATTCCAATAAGGGTGTGGCTAGACACATTTTGACTCATCTCAAGGGTTAAGATTTAATCCAAGGTAAAAGTGAGTACTCCACCATGTGTCTAAAATCACATATATATATAATACAAAATGACTTTGAATTAATAGGTCCGTGTCACTAAGTAAAAGTATCATAGATATTATACAACTTCAAAGTTATTAGTAATTAACATATCTTTTATGTAGTTTTAACTGTTTAGTATACCAATCAATGAGGGTGCAATCACTTCAAATAATGTTAACCATATATATTAATATAATAATTTTCAAATGTAAGAAGAAGGCACATAACTAAAATTAGCTATGCAGAAAGGATTATGGCTATTCCTATAGAAGATCTAGTGATTGTACTATCTTTAGAATATTAATTTGGT
Organism: Neogale vison; assembly: GCF_020171115.1. Lineage (NCBI taxonomy): Eukaryota > Metazoa > Chordata > Mammalia > Carnivora > Mustelidae > Neogale > Neogale vison. Next base: position 296,095,846 of record NC_058091.1, read on the forward strand.
AATCTGATAGAGTGCTGTTTATCCACTTGTAGGTCTTGCTACTTTTATTCTGTTGGTTTTAGTCTACAGAAATTTTATTTATTATTTATTACTGCCAGCATTTCCAGATTTACATGATCTATTCTTAAAGTCAGCAATATTAAAGAAGAAAGATTTTCTTCTTTCTCTGACTTTAGAATGTAGAATGATCATCTGCCTGTTCTGGTTGCCTTACACATATCCACACAGACCACACGGAGAAAAGCTTGAATCACAGCTGGAATCTTGGTAGAATAACTTCTGATCCTACCAGAACAGGAGAAGACGGAAGGCCTGAGAGGAGCAACTCCAAAACCATTTCACACTTCCCTCCGTATCATCTGTGAGGGTATCAGGAAAAATTTTCACCACATCCCAGATTCTGATGTGGTGTGAGGCTCTCTGTCCACCCCCCATCCAGAAGAAAGCTTTCGTATATAAAATCACCTAGCACGCAGTCTAGGATGGGCCCCTCAGTGATGGGGTATCCCAAAACTCAAGATGTTTTTGTTTTTGTATTATTTCTCTTTGTATGGGATAAGAAACATGGGGAGCTTGCATCTCAGGCTTATCTTTCTTTCCATTGTCTATGTAAACAATAAACTGTGTAATACAACAATCCTTGTTTTAATATATCTTTACCAGTTACATCAGTCAGGCCTTGGTCTTAGCTTGTTTTATGTGTACTTCACACAAAAATCAAATGACCTTGCAGGCTGTTACGGAAAGAGAAAAACTTTTCATGATGTGGAGGAGAAATTTAAAAACTATAGAAGGTGGAAATATTAAATTCTAACTAAGATATATTTTAGCTAACTCTACCTTTTTTTTTGAGCTTTTTGAAAGATCCCAGATACTTCTTCTATATAAGCCATTTTCTATTGCTAATGTAACAAATTAGCACAAATTTATGGCTTAACACAACACAAATCTATTATCTCATAGGTCATCTGTA